>NW_028297108.1:992797-1292797 GCF_055798465.1 Pogonomyrmex barbatus
TTTATTGCTGACTGATCATTTTATCACACAGACTTATTAAATAAGAGAGATGTAAAATTTTATCTTTGCAATGTTATGTCTAGGTTTGATTATTTAAAATAATATTTTAAATGATTGAAAGTCTAACAATCGTGACATTTCATTTCTTCTGTATCTTCCGAGCGTCACGGTAATTCATAACTCGTCGAGGTTGCGGAAACTTTTTGGATAGACGATTCGTCGCGTGAAGTGTCACACTGACGGCGGAATATAGCCGAAGCACGTGTACGAGTATATTGTGGAGGGAGGTGGAGAAGGGTAGGTGAATGCATGGTATATCTATACAGTGTCTACAGGGGGTAGAAGTATAAGCTTTCCTCTCGCAAATGAGGTAATATATATACAAAAGCTAATACGACCGAAAGTTGCCAACTTGGATGAGTCTCTCCTCCGCCTCTCTCTACCCTCTTCTCCTTCCCCGCGCGAGGGCTACCTCCTCTAAATATTTTAAAGGATCGTGACACTCCGGTCTATGAGTTATCGTCCTCGGGGAAAGACGCGTGAAACTCAAAAAGCACGTTGATGCACGTTGAAGAATGAAAACATCACGTTCGCAGAGTCTCGTTTCGCATAAAAGAATTAAAAATATAAATGTACTATAAAAACATAAAAAAAAGAAACGGCCACAAAATAATATATGAATACAAAACAAATTAAAAAGTATAAATTTATATATTTCCATAATTACTATTATTAAAGCAGAAAGATTCTTGGATTATTATTCCGATATACTATTTTTTACGAAGCGTATATAATTTCATTTATCGAATCCGAGCACAACTTAGCAATGCAAACAAGTTAAATTAAATTAAATTAATTGCCAAGGGTAAGGCTTAGATTGTTATTTTATTTAGAATCGCTGCCAGTGAAAAAACTGATTTGAAATGGAAATCATGAGGGACGTTTGCAAGCCAATTGAAATTACTGGACCGAGAAACGTGAGAAGACATAGTGGCTAGGTAAGTAACGGGGAGAATTGTTTCGAGGAGAGAAATCCACGCTCTCCAAAATGGCGCTGAATGGGCGCAATAAAACCGAAAGGCTGTATTTTATCGGATACGTTAACAGCTTCGTAAATCAGAGCGCGGACCATTTCTGGTTTAATGCGGCGCGTATCTTCCGACAATTTAAGACGAAGGCTTGCTATAGTTACGTCTTGGCCACGGCAATCAGAATTTGTGAAAAAAACGCCTAAATGCATCCTTATCTATATTTGTCTGAAATCTGAAATTCATTGTGATCACGTAACAAATTACTTACAGCGAATTCTAATTGCAATACCTTTTTTATATTTCTCGTAAAAAGAAATATTTTTTTTCTAAGAGAAATAAGATGTAAACACGTAACTTTCCTATATACAACGATAATAACAATATTATTATGCAGATTGCAGAAACTCTGGCGGAGCGCATTAACAATTGGTAACGGCAATAGATCCACCTCGATCATCAAGTTGTGTGGGGTACTCAACGGGAAGCGGCTTTTGTCGCTGACGAGGACGATCCCGTTCCTCGATAAGACTAGAAACTACAGGACTCGTCGTCTCGCTAACGGACTCTCCCCAGCCGCGCTTCTTTCACAATCAGCGAGATTGGGAGCTCGAGGGCGAAGTTAGATCAAACAAACGCATGGGTGCAGCCGCGCGTTCCGCGAATCGCGAATCCGCGCGAGCCGGCCGGGAGAACGAAAGCGTAGAGATGTGGAGCATAATCTAGCCTGTTTGAGGAGAACTGCCACCGACTGCAAGTTAGAACAAACTCCGGGAACGACGTCGTCGTAGCCGGCAACCAATCCGCCCCGACCGACGTCGCGACCAAACCCTCCTTCTCAGGCGTACCGTTCAACGTTGGCGCAATTGGATAAAATAATATCGTCCGCAGCGAGCTGTGCAAATACACGTGGACGCGAAGACCGCGAATGCGTTTTTGCCCGTGATGCATGATGCATTCGCGGAGAGTCGCTCCCCTCAATTTTGCATACTCTGCGACTTGCGCATAGAGCGGGACGTCACGTGAAAAGTTTAGATCGAGCTCCGAAACTTTCGGATTATTTATATCGGGTGAACAAGCGATGAAATATTCATGCGACGTCCCGTCCTATTGTCCTTCTGTAAGTATCTACGCCATTTATGCAGCGCGAGGCTTGTATGGAATGTAGAATACCTTCGCAGAGATAGACCTCATCATTTTCGGACACATATTTTTCAAACACATAGATGTATAAAAGAGTTCCTTTTTCAGAAAAATTCCCAATGCCGAAATATATTTTCCATGCAGTTGTTACAAGAGTCTGCTCATTGGAAATTATCTATATTGTTAACCGAGTTTCGGTATCCCGTACGTGGGATGTATTCTGCCAATGTCGAGATTGGCGATCAATTCACCATTACGACTGCCGGTACTTTCCCCTCGCTCGCGTATTGCTAGCAATTAGATAAAGCAATATCCTGCGAGAGTAAATAGAAATAGAGTTACCACAATTAATTCAAGCACGCGGTGAGAGCATTTAGAGAATCTACTTGACGATTTCAGATCCCGAGACGACTAAAGTTACTAATTCAAAGTAAACCTATTGATTAGCCTTTAAGATAAATTTTTTTAAGGGATCGTGAAAATAAGCTGATAAATTTGCAATTACGGCGTCATCATTTATCATGATCATTTCTCTAGATTAATACGTTTAATTCATGTTTAATACACAAATTTTCCATTTCTCTCTGTTTTATCAATATATTTTTTCGAATAATATCGCTGAATAAAAGTAACATTTTGTGTAACTTTTTTCGCAGATTTTTAATTCTCGTAACAAAATATACAGGGAAAATAAATTTTTCTTCATCATTTTGATACTGAATATTATGTATATCTAATGTCGTTCTAACAAATTATTATGATATTTTTTCATTGACGCCGGTGACCGAATCAAGGAGATAGAGGCAGCGAAACTGATGGCTCATGAATATTCATTTCTTGCCGGTTTCTTACAGGTCGACGGGGGTGAGCACAGAGCGGAGCAGCTAGGGCTGTACTTTTAAGCATGGAGTGGGGGTTCTGGATCAATGCCGAGACCACGCCTCCTTCGTCTTACATCTTGCACCCCGTGTCTCCCCCCCAAGCACCTTCCTTTCCTTTTGCTTTTCCACCCTCTTCCCTATCTTCATACCTCGCGGAAAATCCGCCCCGGGCGTGCAGATATATTAAAGAATTAAAACTATAGAAAACTATAGGAAAAACTATAGAATACATAGAAATTTTCTATTGATATGGATATTTAAAAGAAAGTATATCGAACGTAAAATCTCTTGGCTCTTCTACTTTTTAATAGCAAAAGATTATATCAAGACCAGCATAATTATGCGTAAAAACATGCTTTAGAATCATATTTATATAGGTTTGTATAGTTTTTAGATAGTTTATATAAATAACAATGTATATAATGTATTTCTTTAAAAGCTAAAGATTTAAAAATAAAAACTTATTACTAACTACTTAAAACTAACTAATAAAATTTATTACTAAAGTAATTTACGAACCTGCATATCTTATTTTTTTCATATCTATATAAATTATTTGATCAACTATTGCGATTTATAATATATTTACTAGGCATGCATTGACTCTATTTTGATGCTATTCTAGATTATTTATATCTTTATACAAATAAATATTATATCGTTTACAACATCAACTTTTTGTTTTTTTATTTCTGATTCTTAATATATTCTCAACTTTATTGTTGTTATTCATTTTTAATTTCATGATATTATTTGATGTTATCAAATGGCATTTTTGAAAATTTCGATGCAATAAAATTTATTTCTATTTAGCTTGTTTTACTATCCCAATACAAATTTAACAATGACATTTTTGCTTGTTAAATATAATACAAAATTACATAATAATAAAACGACTCAATCGAGCACAACAGTGTTTTATTGCATAGGGATAGATCATACATATAAAATCTGAGAAGTTTATATCTAATGTGCACTAGCGAAAACGTCCAGCATCACAATTAAAGATACAATTAAAGATTCACAATTCTTGTTATTTATTACTAATAGAAGATTTAAATTATAAAAATGTTCCTTTTTTATAAAAATTTAATAAACATATGTAAGATGAACGTCTTTTCTTATGATTGTGGGTTACAAATATAACTTGATATTACAATAGTTATAAAAATATTTTTTTAAAGCTAATTATCATGCGGTGAGTTCTCTGATAAGTTAATGCACGTGTTATTACAAGGCGCTGAGACAGATCTTTGAGATAGCTTTGTACACCTTTGCATACTGGCAATATCTCATTGCGACATTGCTGTTTCTCATCTCATCTCGTCGTCTCTTCTATCTCGTTCCTCGTTTCCGTCCCACCTCATCCGAACTCAACGACTTCGTCGTGCCTAACTCGCGGGTCCCGTCTTGTCTCATCTCGTCTTCTCGTCATTTCCCGGAGCCAGAGGCCCGGGGCTGTTCTTTCCTTTCGGAAAGTGAAGACGAATCTACGCCGGCTTCATCCAATCAGAGCCACGCGAGCCTCTTCCACCGTCATCCAAATCAAACAGTACGACTAATTACCGCTAGAATATACCGCCAACTATCTCTATCGTAGATTACTCTGTTAATTATAATATTGATACTCATTTTCGCATTTGCTCTTCTTAAAGAGATGCAAAGAAGAGATTGGAAAAAAATTTTCCTATATATATATAAAAAAGTAGAAACTTTAAAGTTCGCATTTATATTTATAATTTTGCTAAGGAACTTAGTTAATTTCAATGTTGAGGCGTCATATGATTTTGTAACTAAATTGCAAGAATTATTTTCGTATAATATTCATTATATTGAAAATCGCAAGACCAGAATTCAGATAATATTAATTTTAAGATTCAATTTGAGTTCTCTTTTCTTTGATAAACGATTTTACAATATGACATTTAGGTAAATTGTGAAAAAATTTGTACAGCAAATTCAAATGCTGTTTATAGATTATTTTATAAGAAATTGTATTTAAATATATTTTTTGCAATAAAAATTATTAGAATTAATAAAATTAGTAGAATTCAACAATTTGCATTATTTAAAAACATATTATTTGAAAACAATTGCGATATTATTTGTGATTTTTATAACAAATACTTTTGTAAATCGTTCAAAGTTATTAATTTGCAAAATCTGCGATATACATTTGCGATATATATATATATATATATAGACACGATATGTATAGATAGAAAATTATTATATATGTAATTGTTTAGAAAATATTTTGTCCTGTACATTCACAACATATTATTTTCCCTTTACAAATATAATAAAAGTAAAATCAACACAATCTTTATTTATTTTATGTCCATAAGTAATAAAAAAATATATATAAATAAATATATAAATATATAAATAAAAACCAATTTAAGAACGTTTGTATATTGTTTTATTAATTTATTTTATTATTATTTATTATTATTTTATTAATTTATTGATTAATAAATTAATATTAATCGACATTAAAATTTGGAAACATTACGTATTCAAAATTGGATTATGACGAGATATCAAATTAATGCAATTTTTAAAAATTGCTGTAGATTTTATATATATTTACATAAGAAGTCTAAAATCAATATTTTGTTAACTCTTTTTTCTTTAGAAAAAACAATAAATTTTATAATATTTTCTGATTAACACGAAACGAGAAAAACGCGTAATCGCGACAGTAATTTTTTACAGTAATTTCATAGCGAATCGATTGTTCGCTTGCGAACGAATCGCAGGTGTCTCAATCATTGTCGGATCGGCGGATCGATCAGTGCGTGTCGATTGGCAATCGAATGTCGGTCAATCGGTCGGGCATTTCGCGCCGACGTTTGGCGCCTCGAGAGTGCCGAAGCTGTTCCGAATGGAAAATCAATAGGGTGAACGAAGAAGGGACCGTGAATCCCCTTATCGCTTGCTCTTGCTCGGTCTTGCGGGTCTCAGGCCAGAATCATAGTCCGAATCATTGTTGAAGGAATCCCGCATCCGATCAAATCACTGGGAGAGATCGCCGTCCACCTAAGTACGTCATTTGCGGCTAATAGCCGACCTCAGCCAAGCAAGATCTAATGCCCTATCATGGGATGCGTCGATGTCGTGATCAACCGGCAAGTCGATCGGTCGTATTCCACGAAGTGACATGTTTCGGCGTCGCCGCAAAATGGTATCGCAATATAATCGTAATATACAAAATTTTATCTTTATTTACATTGTATATTTTCTATAATTGGATACATTGTTGGTTGTCGTAAAAATAAAGATTTCATTACAGAGATATGAGTTTAGTAAATTTGATCTTCGCGTATTAATCAAATCTAGCCGTTAATTCTCTTATTGTACTATCTAATATTGTTAAATTTATTTTTATTTATTTTTATTTCACTTTTGTTTAACGAATTGTTAATAAGCTTAAAACAAAAATTAAATAGAGAATAAAGACAATTAGTTCGTACTGTAGAACATAGATATGCGCATTGCTTAATATTGCTTTTATAATGACTTTTTTTTATAATTTCTAATAGTTGTATAAGTTGTTATAAAATGTTCTTACTCTATGTTACAACTATCCGATATATGGCAGGGCGATTTGGATAAATAAAGGATTAATTTGCAAAAGATTGTCTAGACGGGCTCAGTTTTCGACGCCGCCACCGTGCGGCAGCACAACCTATTTCAGCCAGGTTTCGAACCAACCACCCCTGATCTTTGTCCCCCGAAGGGTTGTTTCCAGCGAGTCGAGGTGATCTGCTTCGTTACCCGAAGAGCGGCGAACGACTCCAAGGATAATCGACCATGATCATCGGTTACGCATACCCACGAGATCATGCGATCGCGCAGTTTGCACCCCCACATAATTATCCCGCAAATTCAATAAATTGACCCTTCTTCAAATGCCGCCGGCGAAATGCGGTCAGTTTAATGACTTAGACAGGCATAATCAGCTATCTGATATAAAAAAAAATTGTATAAAAAGCTCAAAGTTTATGTCAATGCTAAATTGCGAAGTAGAATAAATAATGTAAAACTTTCTAGCGGTATATTTTCAAGAACCATGGTACCAATAATATCAGTGAGTAATTTACTGTAAAATAATTAAAAAATTATTTATTTGAAGAGCTAATTAACAATTAATAATTGTGTTATTAATATAGAGAAAGATGAATTAAAAAAAGATATATTCTGAAGGAAGATAATTTTGAAAAATTTATCAATATAAACGTACGCAGAGTAAATTGATGATTACTGGTAATTCTAATTATATCTTATTCATCGTTGTAAAAAAAAGTAGACTCTGTCATATCGCGCTTTAACGTCGTCTAGAAATCACTTATTATGTTTCTGGATGAAATGCACAACTAATCCGTGATGCACAGTCGTGTCTAGACACAGGGACGCGCGTAGTTTTGAATGCGATTTTCTCCGAACCGCGTCGTATTGTGCAATTTATCAGTGTAATTTACCGGCGGAGACAGTGCCGGGGAAATTGAAAAACTTTCACGGCCAATTCACGGTTGCTTTTAATAATGCGAATCAATTTAACGCGGGGAGAGATAGAGCAGCGCCGCGAATGCACGTCGAGGCGACGAAGTGTTTTTTCCACGTTGACACCTCACGCGTCTATGGTATATTTAATAAAACTTTGCCGCGTTTGATTCAATGTCGCACAATTGGCCAGCAAATAGCGTGTCTATTAAACGAACGAAGATAGAAAAAGAAATTTATTAATAAATGATAATTGCGTGTTCGGTTTAATTACTTTTCCCGATGATTTAAAAACGCTCACTTAGATAACGAAAGGAATTACTTCAATATCATAAGGCAACCAGAGAAGAAATCAGAAAACATTTGTTTTTTTTTTTTTTTTTTAGTAATAGATAAGTAAATAAAAAAAAAATCGCATAACGTTTCCACGAAGAAAATCGAATATGAACTCGTGTTCGTAAATTCGCGGGACTAGCAGCCAGATAGGAACAGCCGTACCGACGATCAATAAGAAAGCTAGTCTCGCGAAGACGCGCCCGCAAATTCCTGGAGACGTAAGACCCGGGATACAGCGCGAGGAAGTATAACCAGTACACGTAGCCGCGGGCAGCCCTTAGAAACGTAATTAATATTTATCCCACCCCCGACGTAGGGAAGCGCAGATCCAGCGATTGCGCTCTCTCCATCTCTCTCGTCCGTCCACCCGCCCCGTGACCCCTCTAAAATCCCAGCACGCTCCTTGTAAAATCTAATATCTGAGGAAGCGCCGTCGCGCAGTTCGAGGCTACCATCCCTCTCCTCTTCCTCTTCTTCCTCGGCTCCACGGACGTGGGGTTCCTTCCAGGTCGCCATATGCCGTGCCTCGTAACGCAGGTAGTCAGAGTAGCAAGTGGCAAGACGGAGGCGCGAGGGAAAAGGAGAGGAGAAGAGGAGACCGTCGTCTCGGATGGTGCGCACGCGGGGATGATCGGGGTGCGCCGGGTGCTCCGACGAAACCGACACCGAAGAAGAGGAAGGAAGGAAGGCGATCGGGGGAGAACAAAAGAGCAGGGAGGACAGGGTGAAAGTAGAGAAAGAGGGCGAGGAGCGAGAGCGCGCGCGATAGTGACAACGTCGTCGTCATCGTCGTCGTCGTCGTCGTCGTCGTCGTCGTCGTCGGAGAAGGGAAGCCGAGGTAGAAGCGAGATAAGAAGAGAGCGATTCTAGGTGGAGCCGGGCGAGAATGCGCGGAGGACGAAGAAGGAGAAGAAGACGAGGTGATGGAGGCGGCAGCGGTGTACGGATAGAGAGAGAAAACGAGAGGCGCGCTCGAGAGAGGCGGGAAAATCCAGGAAGAGAGAGGGAACGAACGCGAGCTCTGTTTTCCCGGGTGCCAGGTTTCTCGATGGGCGGCGTCAAGACGCTACGGCTCCGCCAATGACGGTGGTTTCGGTGGATTTTGCGCGACCACGATTCGCTGCCGGTGGCTTTCTTAGAGCCGCGACAGCGCGGAAAAATCCACGGGAAAAAGGCGACGAGAGCGAGGGTGGTATGCGCGCGCCACGGCCATTGGCCCAGCCCGGGCGCTTTTCTTCGCTTTTCAGGAACCTTTAAGGGGCCAATGGCACGTCGCTGCCACCGCGAAAGGCGACTCCGAGTAATCGATAAGTTAGAGTCTCCTCTCCTGGCACGCGGTTTCTACCCTCTTGAGCTCGGTCATAGTAGTTTTTGTATAGAACAGTTTCATTATTCATTTAATTTATTAAATTTTATACTTATAAGTCGAGCATTTTTTTATCCCGATTAGAAAGTATCTAGACAATGATTGAAAGTGTCAACTGTATGATTTATAATTTAATATAATTTTTATATACGAATAATTTTTAAAGAGATTCCAAATATAAAAAAACAGACTTCCAAAGACATATATTTTAAATATATTTGTTTGAGACATATTCCTATTTCTATAAGATGCCAAATGTAAAATGTAAGAATTTAAAAATTTTTGCTATATCTTATAATATAAGTACATAAACATATCTAATACATTTGGATAGCGTTACTAAAAGATATCATTATTCAAAATATCTTCTTTTTTTATCATTGGCCTCTTTTACTAGAGTTTTATTATGTTTCATTATTATTATCATAAAATAATTCACCTTTCGAATTTTCAGAGAAACCGCGCTAAGTCATCTCACGATGAACAAGAACGTTCGACTTCAATATCAAGTTCTGGCAACGACCTCGGAAGCTCTAGACTTAATTCAAACACGACATATTTCCATTCTAATCGTGTCTAACGGTTGCCTGCGAATTTTTGCATCACAAGTGTCAGCCAGCAGAATCTTATCCCGCGACATTGTCAGCCGCGGGAGTAGCGCCGGGAGACATCTTCGAGACAATTAGAGAAGACTAAAGGACCGACTAAAGGAGAAAGGGAGGTAACACGCGCCCCATGCGCGCACCTTCCTCTCGTTCCTTTGCATGTGTCCGCCTCTTCCAACATTCGCCGCCCCCGTGTACACACACACACACACACACACACACACACACACACACACACACACATTATATATATGTATATATATATTTCTCTCGCCTTACCTCTCTTCCAAAATCCGCCTTATCCACCACCGCCTGCGCCACCACCGCCTGCGCCGAACCCTCCGCCGCTGTTCCTCTATTCCTCTATCGCACGCTCACGTGTCTCGTAACATTAATAATACCGGAGAAGAGCATACTGCAGCATCTTCTCTCTCTCCTGCTGCGTCTCGTCGTTCTCCTCTTTCGCTCCCTCCGCAACTACGCGAGAGGCGGCAGTCTTAGTTGCGAGGAACTTGGACTGCAAGTAAGTTCTCGGAGAGCCTGGATGGAAATTGACGTTAATGTGCCCCGAAAGCAGCCACCCGTCCTCCTCCCTCCCCTCCCACCCCCACCCACCCTCTCGCCCTTCCGCCCTGCATCCCGACAGAGCATCACTCGGATGATCGTCACTGCTGTCTGAAAGAACCCACCCCGGGCAAGTGTGCCGAGATAGTTAGCGAAGTAGTTGCCGAGATGGATTATGATGGTAACGTGGGAAGAATCCACACGATCGCTGACTGACATCGCCGCTTCTTAATGGATTCGCGGCTGGTTGCGAATGAGCGTCGGTAGAGGCTTAATGTCAGCCTAGCCAGATTAATTAAAGATAAGACGATTAAAGATAAGACGATGTGGGCTCGTTCGCTCCGCACACTTCTCATCTCGATACGTTGATTCCGTAAAAATATTGAAAAATATATATATTATTCTCTTTCTTCTGCAATCCTCTTAATCGATTAGAGTTATCTTTTCTCGATCTCAACTAAAATCTCTTTACAGCCTTTCGTAAGAATCTAATCTTGCGAAGGAAAGAGGATGAGATCATGAATAAATCTAATCTTAATATTTTAATATTATAATTAATGTTATAGAAAGAATTAGTGTATCGCGAGCGTGTTAAAAAGACTTTTGAAGAATAAGAAGTTATAAGTGAACAATTATTTTTTTGTAACATTTATCTTCTTAGGTGCGAACTTCCGCCTATCCTTTGGTCCGAGCTAATTGCCTCTTGGCATTTCCATATAGCCGGCACGAAGGGACCTCGGGATTTGCTGCCTTCACAGCGTAGTTGCAGTACTAAACTGAAAAATCCGATTTACCGAGTTAAACGGGATTAATTACGGTAATTAGAGTTTGTTGTTCTAGAGCGCGCGGGCATCTCGAACTTCCGTAATGTCCGAATGGGATTTTCGGGCTGTAACACGACTGTGACAATCCGTCCGTATTCTGCAAATGCGTTTGCCACTAGGAAGATTCACGAAAGACAAACGTAGAATAGTTGAAATAAAAATTGTCTTACGTCGTGGCAAGTCGGAGCATCGTGAAAAATTTACGATAGATTATGAACATATGAATCGAGCGAAAAATCTATCAAAAGAGACTAAAGTTGAAAGTGAAGTTCATGAAAATGCTATCATTCCACGCTAATCCATTCTAATTGTAAATTATATTAATTTTATCGCTTACAAATATTATTTCCAGATAAATGCGAAAAAAAAAATATCGCATTCTCCCCTTCGAACCGGTCACCGGACTTTCCTTGCCACTTCAATCTGGCTATCTTGGATACAATCCCACCGGATCGCTTCCGCAAAGCTCGATACCTCCGGCAACTATTTCTCCCCATTCCCTCACTGTCCACGATACGTGCTAGTTTAAGGTTCTCTGATGTTGCTTGACCGCTGGTCAGCGGTGGGAAAGTGCCGCGTGTGCTCTCCTGGAAACTTCTTCGCCGGTATTACTGGTTCCGAACGAGTTCCTGGCTGTCGCAACTTTTCAGGGATATGCATTAAAGATCTCTCTCAACTTTTCTTTTTATAATATATCAGTTAACGTCGACATATACAAATAATGTTTATTGGCAACCAGAATGTCATGTGAAAATTATATTCCGATAAATGTTCTTTAATTTAATTAATTTTTTTCTTAGAAAAAAAAGATATTGAAAATTTATTTGAATGCATCGTGATATTTTAGGTATTGGAAATTACAGTATTTTTTGTTCTCATGAATAAATATTATTTGTTCTCATGAATAAATAAATCATTCATCCGATTGCAAAAATTTTTTAAAAATTATTTCCTTGAATTATCAAAATTATTATTCTTATTCTGATAGTTAAATTACTTTTTTTGATCAATTCCGACTCAAGATTTATGAAACGTGCGTTCCCACGAGTCCGAATGAATTAATTTAGTTGCCATCTTTTATCGCGGGACAATACCGCGCGTTTATTTTTATCTGAGCGAACTTGTTGCGATCAGTCTCGAAGGCCAAGATCCTGAAAAGTGACTTTTCGTTCCCGTCGAAGTGGGGCAATGATAAACAGGTTTATTACTGAGACCCGGTGGTCCGCTACTGCGGAGGTCTTGCGGAAAGGTCTTACAGGATATTGCCTCGAACCTGCGACAATGAATACAATAACCGCGCGTTTACTTGCCCAACTAGCGCGTAGTATTCAAGACGAGTTCTTCGAGTCCTACGAAAGCAGATCGTTTCTATGACTCGTCTCTTCGCACGATAGACTTTTCGTATCCTGTCTTTTCGAAAGAAAGATGATAAAAGCGACCAGTTTCTTACGCGATGAACACGTTTGGTCATTCGAGCGTCCGACATGCGAGAAAAGCGTGAGATCGGCCAGCAGATTGGGAGCTCTGCAAAATTTAATTTATCAATATCAAAATTTAATTTATCCTCGTCTCACAACCGGATATTCTTGCCAAAGAGGAGAGGCAGACTAATGAGATTTTCTTAGAGCGTAGTCTGCATGCGACCTAATCGACGATCCTCGCACCAGTAGGCAGCGGTATATAAGGATACGAGAACTACATAGCGATAAATATATAGCTCCGACGCGGTAATGAAAGTTTCCCTACGAACATCCGAGTCTCCCGGGAGCCAACATTATGATCTCTCCTTCGTTCCCTCGCCGCCTTCGTAGGAGGAGGTAACGGCTTAAAACCCTCATCTGGAAAGTGTTGTCCATTGAAATGGAGCCAAATCCTCGCTACGATCCTCAAGGTCACGTCCGACGTCTCGCAATCGTTCTCAGATCGATCGATTCGTCCCGCCGCTGAATCTGCGTCTCGCCGGAAGTCGCGGGGTGATCCCTTTCGAGATCACGGCATCGCGATGACATTTTTCGCGAGTCATCAGGAGAACCGGCGACGTCTCCTTTCCTAGTATGCTAATAAAACGGATCTTATGTGGCGAAGACGCCATTTTGAATAATGTCGACCAATCAGAAGTCCCGCCCGGGCGTCTTGAGGGGGTGGCGGGGATCGGCGAGGGGGTGAAAGCGTGCAGCACACTACCAGTACGCTTCCCAACACAAGCTGCTCTTATATTATGCTGCACTGTAAACCTGAGGCCACCCTCTCCGTTTGCCGCGCGACCCCCCTTTTGCTACGTTCGCCGTTACCATTCTTCTTTGTGCCGGTCTCGAATCAACAAACCCACGATATCTTTCACGATATCTTTCAGCAATCTTCAATTTTTTTCGTTTTTTCACCATTTCAAATATTTTTATAAATACAAAAAAGTTTAAATTTTTTTATCATGGCAGTAAAAACTATCAATTTATTTATTTGTTAAGCTATCAAAGTAGCTATCTAATAAAATAGGTTCTTAATTTCTTAGTTTCTTAAAATTAAGATTTATTTTTTTGAAACATGTGTATATAATACTAACATGAACGATTAATAATTAAATCTTTTTATTTGATTCTTATTCTAAAATGATTTAAATCAAAAAGATATTTAATGTACTACACTAGATTTAATAAGCAATCAAACGAATGCCGAATAACTCATTATTTTGCAAATTGTTCGAAATTGTTAGATTTTTCCGCTGATAATTTAGAGATCAGATGAGATACACACTTGGATATTATATCACAGTTATCTCGCTTTGTCGACTTTGCGAATCAGCTTCTGCGTCGACGAGAGCGCGTGCAAACAATCTTCGCGTTAGCGTAAGCAGGCAGGCGGGCGGCGGGGAATTATTTCCACGTTTGGGCCGGGATTGCGTAAAACGTATAATCAGATGCAAATGGAATCCGAGCCCGCGGCAGCCATTTTCGAGGAAACAAAGCGGGTGTTCCCAAGATAGTGGGTGGTTTTAGTAACGACTACGACGAGGTGCAGAGAGATCCGGCAGAGAGGAATCTGCGCAAGCGGGACGAAGGGAGGGAGAGGCAAGCAGGCAACTTCCCCCTTTCTCGGAGCAGTATCTTAAGTCTTACAGGATGGCTCGGTACGCCTGACAAGCGACGTTAATGTATGTATGAGATCCAAGAGCGCGGAGACTACCCTCCATCCGACGTTTCATCCTCCTTTCCAGCCACCTTCTCGTGGGGGTATCGCAACCCACCCCCACAACCGGTCCCCCTCTTCCACCCCGAAACCCGCCACGAACCATCCACACGTACGTGCGCCTTTGGGTTTCTAAGGGAGGTTTCTGCACAATGAAATGAGAAACATGAGAGGCCAACCAACAGACCTACCCATCCCGGCGCTCGCTTCCTTTATCCCCCGTTCCCATCCCATTTCTCCTAGATATTCCTTAACAGACAGAGCGGATCCTCATCCAGCTATTGCCGAAGAACCACTCGCTAAGACTGAGTATACCCTCGTTTCCAAGAAACCGACGTTAAAGCCGGAATATATCTTCGATCAAAGGTTAGGGAGCTTTATTTTGATGAAATGTATGTTAGCTATTGATGTATGTATGTGTATATATATATATATATACATATATATATATATATATATATATATATATATATATATACTAAATATATATATGTATGTATATATATTTAGCGTTTCAGAAGTTGGAAACTAGTCGTATAGATGAAAACAACTGCTAAAAGCTGCTAAATTTAAATGTACCATCATTTTCACAGTGATACCAATCTTCGTTCAAACTTGTTAGAACTGCGTAATCATATAATTACAATGATAGCCAAATTTCTATCCAACTCGAACAACTTCACGCTTCGTGATCCAGATCAACATTCGTAATTAATCGCTGTCCAGCCATCGGCGTAAACTCGAAGTCCCGTGATCGCATTAGGCGATCACTCGTTCGACGTACGGTCATGTTCATTACGTTAATTTCGAAGACGCGACTTCGAGTTTCCGTCAATGGCTACATAATAAAACGAGAAACACGTGCGAGAAAGAGAGATAGAGAGAAAGAGGAAACGAGAGAGAGAGAGAGAGAGAGAGAGAGAGAGAGGGGAGGAGCGGAGGGAGAGAGAGAGAGAGGGGAGAAAGAGAGAGAGAGGGGGGAGAGAGATTAGCAGCACGCTGATCCGACTCTCTTTCTCTCTGCTACTTCTCCGACGTTACCTTCATCCTCTATCTGATAGAGGCAAGGTCTTTAGAAATGTGCTGAGACCGAATATAGTTGCATTGCCAAGGAAGCTTCAAGTCTAACCGGCGAGGCAACACCACTCACGAGACTCGTCCCATGTAATCAGCAGAGACGCGGCCGCTTTTCGCTCAGAGACATGCCACGTTTAGAAGAAGAGAGAGAGAGAGAGAGAGAGAGAGGGAGAAGGGGGAGGGAAGAGAGAGGAGAGAGACGAGGAGAGAGACTTGCGGGGCATCGGTGTACTCTTGTACGCGATGTGCTGCCGGAATCGTGGAAAAGGAGAACACACGCATGCATCAGCGATGACATGCCTACGTATTTACGTGCAGCCACCCTCGTTTGCCGGTTGTCTCGAGACGAGATCCTGGATTATGTTCGCGTCTCCTACCACTCCTCCGCGTGTTCCCCGCCCCGCCTGTCGTGCCTTCGGCATGATGATGTACCAACCCTTTGCGTCACTCTCTTCCAGGACAGCGTCTCTGACGGGGCAACGTCACCCGAAAGTCTACCGAGTTCCCAGATCCCCCTTGACGCTGGCAACATTAATTTGTTATCAGACGCAAATTTCAAGCGCGGCTGTTATGTCGTGCGTCTTTGAGAAACTTGACGGAGGAGATTGCAAAGTTCTCTTTAATGGAGTGGAGTTGCAATAAACATGATAAACAAAAATACACCTATGCCTATGGAGAGTAATTTAAATTAAAACTGATTGAACGCATGATAAGTAATAAATTAATTTGAAAATAGTGCTTCTAAAGCTGCTCTATCTGTGTATGTAATACTCGAGAAAGTCATGAAAAAGCCTGTGGAAAAAGAATGCCAGTAGTTGCACCCGGCGTTGATGTCTCCACGTATCCGGTGGGTGTGACTTTTCGTTTTCCACCGACGAATCCCGGCTTTTTTCCTCACTTTCCATCCTCCTAGCCTTTCCGCCTCATCCTACCAGCGCTGCTGGGTCAAGTCGCCGCGGATACGAAGAACGGGAGGACATATGCGTGCCGCGCGGTATAACGCCAGTTCGTACATCCCTTCCAATTTAAACTACAATTGGTATTACGTAACTGAGTGGCATAAATTTCAACATTCAAATTGATATTAATGCCAATCTCGTTGGGTGACAGTACTTCCTAAATAATACAAATGCGAATGATTACATCACAATCTTTCATACAATAGCTCTAATAGACAAGACATTGTTATTTATTCAGGATATTCAGGATAACAAACACGCTTTGAATAGACTTTATCTAAATTGACATTTTGTAGTGATATTTTATGTATAATGATATTTTATGTATGATCAATTAAGCAGGCATAAAGTACAATTGGATTCGCACTCTTTTCTATTTGAACTTTGAAAAAATTTTCAAACTGTAGAAAAAACTTAACCGACTTATTCGTGAGAGTTTTCTTTCCATCGCATTTATTCAGTTTCGTCTCACGTGAAAACGCCAGCTTGCCGGAATAAGGGTGGCGCCGATGGAAGGAGGCTGACTGTGGTGCTCAGAAGAGAGAGGGGAAGGAGACGTGGTGCCCCAAGGGTGTGTTCCGGAATCGGGGTAAGATGGAGGAAAATCGTTACTCACTAGTCGCGGGGAAGTCGAGGGTTGAGAGGGCAAAGCGAGGGTGAAAGGGAGAGGGAGAGGGGTTGTAGAGACTCCACCGGTTGAAAGAGGGAGATTCGTGCGCACCCATATAGAGGCTCACGAATACATTTGCACTTTCACACTCAAACACACACAAGCACGTACATAGAGGCGACCCTCCGTCTAGGTTTGGGCAAGACGATCCCGGGGAAAACGCCTAAAATACGTCGATATGAGACGACCTGAGAAATCCCTTCGCCTCTCTGCCTGTCCAGTCGCCGATCCCTTCACCCTCCGAGGTTTGGAAATATTTATTTTCAGGGATCGACCAGGGTTATGAGACGCTTGACTCAGTGAGGTACGTGGAAAATCAAATTGAAACTAACTGACTTACATTAAATTTACGTCTGCCTTAATGCCCCGAGTTTCAAAAGTTCGATGGACATTGTCCCTATTTCATACAAATATAAATCATCTTTTCAACAAATTAATAATTACAAAGTACGCATGATAACAAAATATTTAAAAAATTAGGAACTCGTTTGCGCGATATCTTATCTAATTTAAATAAAACAATTTTTTTAAGAAAATGTAAGAGATTTTTAGCGTCACAGAAGTAAATCTAACATAATATGTGATTAAGAATAATTAATTATTTTGATGGCTTGATGTATATCTTGTATTTTCCGATAACAAACTAGAATCTTCTATCAGAGCGAAACACATATATCGCTTTCATCTCTTCAGATACTCTCGAGGGTTTCGCACTTGTGCCTCGCGCTCATTCGTCGATCTTCAATGGCGATATCGAGACACGGCGTACTTTAATTCGTAGAAGAGACGCAGCCTTATTCTACCCGCGAGCATCCGCCATTTTCCATCCGAGATACGCGCGGCGTAGCGACAGAGAAACGGAGTAAGACATGGGAAGAGGATACAGAGGGGAGATGAGAGAGAGAGATGAAGAAAGAGAGAGAGAGAGAAAGAGAGAGAGAGAGAGAGAGAGAGAAAGGGAGAGAGAGAGAGAGAGAGAGAGAGAGAGAGAGAGAGAGAGAGAGAGAGAGAGAGAGAGAGAGAGAGAGAGAGAGAGAGAGAGAGAGAGAGAGAGAGAGAGAGAGAGAGAGAGAGAGAGAGGGAGAGAGCACGGAGAGCTCCTTTGAGAATTTCGATGTAAGACACTCGGGTGTGCTGTGGCAGCTTCAATTTAGATAATTAATGATACGAGCGTAGGTTAGGTACAGTTAGTACAGTAAGACCGAGTGGAAAACAGTTTCCACCCTCTTCAGCTCCCGTTCCTACCTAAACCACCCACCCGACCCGCACCACCCCAAAACCTCCCTCGACGGGAGAGTTTCTCGAGACGGCGTAGTACCTTCTGCCATCGCGAGCGTGTCGGGGAAGGAGGGGGAGGATTCGGGGGGAAGGTTGGAAACGGGCTGCCGCGACGACGGGGGATGGGGGTTGGCAGAAGGGCGTCGGCGGCGGGGGTCGGTGGTATAAGGGTCTGCCTCTGTGCACCAGCTCGTTTTATCTCCTCTTCGAGATGGCGAAGCGGGAGAGAGTGAGAGAGGGAGGGGAAGAGAGACAGAACGAGCAAGGGGGTGGCACGGGAGGATGACGGTGGTTTTCAATGCTGCACCCTGCATCCAGCACTACACCTAGCCGCCCGCTTTCCTATTTTCCACCCACACCAACCTCTTCGTCCTGCTCCTCTCTTCTTCCTCCTTCTCCTTCTCCTCTTCCTCTCCCTTCATCGCGCGAGTCGCGATTCTCGACGCGCTGCGACGCCCGGGAGAGCGGGATAGCTGCGGGGAAATTGAATTGAATCTCGAGATGAATATCGAATCGAACGAACTCTCTACCAGCCAACCAGCTACCACCCCCGAGCCACCCTCTCAACCTTCTCCACCTCGTCGGCGTGCCGAGACCATTACGTTTCGTCCTGGCCCCTGGTGCTTTTCTCTGTTCGTCTATTGGCACGATCGACTCGTTTCGCGTAATCTATTTATTTGCATTTTGCTTTGAAATCAAGATTGACATAACAAGTAATCGACGGAGAGCAAAAAATTTATATTATGACGAAATGAAGAAGACACATGTCTTAAACAAATTTGTAAATAATGACAAGACGTAGCAGTCAAGATGTCATCAAAAATAAAATGCAAAGATATTTTTTGCTATCTTTTAAATTATAACAACAATTTTATTTCATAAGAATATAAGAAGCTTGGTAAAATATTAAAATAGCCTTCGTACTTTATGCATTTCGTATGTCACAGAATTCTAGTTTACTAAGTATGAAATTCTAAACACAAATTGATGCAATCGATCTCCATCTTTTTTTTTTATTTTAGAAGAAATCAGTTTTTCATCACCCGTGGACTGGCGTCGAAAGGTGGAAATGCGTAGAAATTGCAATTTGCAAACCATTTAACGGCCGCTTAGGTCCATTCTCCGTGCGAAAACTTGCACGGTCCAAGTTCCCGGAAGTGCCCCTAATGACTTAATTGTACACTTGTCGCCTTTGAGAACTTAAGTTTCTCCTCCGGACACGACAATGAGCATTGTCGTCCTTTGTGGACGTTCCAGTGTCCGCGAGGCTATATATCAGATTCACCGGAGAAACCAGAAACGAATCGCATCGCAAATTACACAAAAAAAAAAGGATTATTTCCATGACAATAGCTGACCGCAAGACAAAGAAACCGACTAATTAATATTTACGTGGCGGGCATTCAGTCTTGAATTTAACGATCACGTGGTATGGTAATTTTATTCTTCGGATTTAGAGCGAGTCACAGAGCGAGTGAAATAAATTGTGTTCAGCAATATGTATATATGCAGAGAGAGTTACATCATTATAATAAGATACGAAGATAAAATTTTACACGCAAACCAGAATTACATGTAAAACTCGCAAAATAATATTGCTTAATAAATATATATATATATATATATATATATATATATATACACGCTTTTTAATTTTAATTTTAATTCTAATACAGTTTCTACGCATAATAAACGAATATAACGTTTCATCGCGCGCCGTCGGAAAATGGCCGACGTGGTTGGAAGAATTGGGCCGCTTTAATCTCATATATCCTTCAAGTTCGCAGTTTCAGCTTCGCAAACGTTCTCAAATTTGTCACATTTATTGTCATAATTATTCCGATAATAAATCTAATAGATACAGATGTTGATCTTCTAGTTGAAGAAAAAAGGTGTTCCGGAAAAATTTAGATACTTGTCGCAAACTGACGACACGTTTGTTCTTTTATTCGAGAGAATTCTCTCGATCGATTTTGATCCAACCCTCGCTCGAGGGTTCAGACAGGTCATGCTAATACCTCGGGAGCATTGACTGACTGACTGACTGGTCGTCGACTGGTCAGCGGCCGGTCGGCGTCTTCTCGCGGTCTACGTGAGTGGCCGGAGCAACAGCAGGTTGCCAAGACCTGTCCTGTGGGAATCCTGCGAGCTGTCCTACATTCGTTGACCGCGGAAAGCGAATCTGTTTTCATAACGCGCGTCCAGCCAATGCAAGTTGCGATTCTCACGTGACTGGTCGGCGGCTCGACCCCCGAAGTCGAGATGTCTGAACAGGTTTTTGTTCATCGAAATCGCGTCGCGAGACATCCGTCGAGATTTCAGATTACGAATGTAACCAGTCTGGTATCGTTTCCAATCGAGGAAACCTCGGGATCTCTGTTCGCGGCCGAACGTCGTCGAAACTTGAGGCGATTGTAGATGTACTTTGTCTTTTAAAAGAAGTCGGGAAAATTGTCATTTAATGAATTTATACTTAAAACATCCTTGATCTCAAATGAAATGAATACTGTTGTGACTATTACACAGTGATATTATAGTGCATATATAACATAGCATAGCTCTATTTCATATTCCTATAATGGTATACAAAATAGGATGTGTACAGAAAGAATTAGCGTTCTCGTGATATTTTAAAATAAACGAGAAGATATGGTGGTAAAATCGTGAAAACATTTCTGGCAGTGCGAAATCCGACGGTAAACGAGAATCCGTGCGAAGCGGGAATTCGTCCGGCACCTTCTTTTTCATTCCGGATTATATAACCACGCTCGCGGGGGTGAGATGGACCGAGCACGGTGGTGCGAAAACACGTTTCGCCGCGGAATACCCGGACCCTCGTTTCGACGTTTTAATTGTTTCGTGCTCGCCGCTTCTCGTGCGGGAGTGCGAGAGAGGAAAGTGGAGGCGAGCGAGAGACCGCCAGAAAGAGGGATGATATAAATATACGGGACGTTTAAAAAGTGCTTAAACGCGTAGCCGGCCACCTAACTCACCCCCGTCGGTTGCGGTAACGAGGGTGAGACCGGCGAAAATTTAGCGTAAAAACCCGAAGGTTAAGCGAGAATTAAGCGCTGGCAGAAGGAGAAGCAGACAGAGAAAAAGAGAAAGAGAGGCGTTGCCAGTGAATTAAATGAGCTTCTCAATGTTTTTCCGCCTTTTGCGTGTCATTCAACCATCTCCTGCCTTGCCTTTTGATTGAGTAACATCGACATATTAAATCGTACGGATAATTAATGAAGAATAAACCAAAATATTTTTCAATCCTTCTTCAATCGTATTTCAACCGTTTTTGCAATTTATCTGAAAATTATATTTTCTTCTCGTACTATTTATTTTATTTATATTTTTATTTTATTACTGTAATAAAAACAAATAAAAGCAAATTTATTATCAATTCACCAAATTTTCAATTAAAATAAACCGCTTTTAATGTTACGAGTTATTACAAAGTTTAATAATTTTTGTGCATTTATTAATTTCAAAAGTAACAAAAATGGTTATATTGTTTTATTAAAAATTATTAAGTATAATTAATTGAGTGAAATTTTATAACATGTTATATAAATTCGTATTTGTATTTTTTTCTTTCCTATAAAGAGAAATATTATTATTAAATTTTGATTTATCCTTAACTTTTATAAAAGACATTGAGTTTCCAAGACAATGTCAAAACATGTCTTTTAAAGCGGTATCTAATCGCGTATCAAATAATGCAATGTAAACTGTATGTTGAAAATATGAAATTACATTTCGCGCGCGCGCACTAATCTCTTTTCCTTTATTTTTGTTAATAAGTAGGTCAGAGTAAATAAATGATTAAATATACGGATATCATTCGCTACGATGCATTCGCGTTCACCAAAATCCTGCCATATTCAAAATTCGAATTTGGCAGCAAGGGCATTCATTTTGCGGGTTCGGCGCCGAGGCTTTCTCAGATATATGGAAATTTCCTTAGCCGGGAACGTATTCAGAGGGGAGGCCAAGTAATATAAATTCAAATCAGTCCCTGTTTTCTCACACAACAAACTTGGAGGAACTCCGAAGCTGGTTCTCCGACGGTAGTTACTACCTCCTTCCTACCCTCCATGCCACCCTCCGCGAACTAAGTACCTTCCTGTCCTGCCAGTTACCACCTCCTTAATGAAGATATGTGACAGAGCCAACCGCCGTACGAATCTCTACATTCGTCGCATATCCTTCCCATAGGCGCAAATTTAGAAAATAAAACGATTGGCTTGTAGATCAAAGAATTTGAAAATTATACTCAACGGATATGATCTTGATTGATTCAAGCGTCGTTCCTGTAGAGTTTTCGTTATCTTCAGACAATTTAACTCTAAATAACTATAGGTAAATTTGGACGATGCAAAACACACACACACACACACACACACACACACACACACACACAAAGTAGATAGACATGTATGTACAATGAGATTAGTTTGAATATTGCAATACATAATGCTATAATTCATAAATACGTAAATAATATGGTAAAAGTTACGTTTGTGTTATTTCAATAAATAATTACAATTATTGTACTGAAACTTTATCGTTTTCAAAATTTCTGGTAAAAAATGTGATATATATTTCTTTCCCGGAATTTTTATTTAAAATAAATAATTATAAATTAAATAATTAAAAATTCTATTTTAACTTTCAACTCTGTTATCAACTCTGATTTTATTTGTTCTTTCATGAGCGTTAGAAAATATCAACTTTTTAAAATCGAAAGCAAAATTATCAGCCACATCACGTAATTCCTAAAATGTCGCTCTCGTAAATCATGCCTCGCGTGCGCGGGGTTGTAAGAAGTCGAAGGATTATATCACGAAATCAATTTGCCGGTCCAATCTCGAAGGAGTTTGGCCAGGAGAATCGACAATGAAGGAGGGGACGGGGATATGTGTTTCGCGTTCCTTTCCACTATCCCACCACTCGTCTTCGTTGTGCAACCACCACCGCTTCGCCACCTTAATACCCGCCGCGATTTCCATAATCTTGGCAGGCGCCTGGCACCCCCTTATAATATAATAATATACGCTAGAGAAGGCTCGCTTATACGCGCTCCGAGGGGTTGCAAAATGGCCGACCACGTTAATGCCCCCTTAATATTTAGGGATCTTGCACGTCTGCCAGCCTCGAAGCCAAGGCACCTCCTGCCGTTCCCTCTTAAAATCCACTTTACTACTCCCATTAGGATAAAATATATTCGGTCGACATGTCTGTTTACTATAAAATATTTTCAGAAATTATGTATGAATACAAATTTAATCTGATTTTTTTTTATTAATGAGATTATATATAAAAATTTATATTTTATTCTGTCCTTTAAAAAATTATTTCTAATTTACTCCTTTTCCCAAAAAGGAAGTTATTAAATTTCAGGAAAAACTTTACATTCCTTTTTTTTATCATAGGTCAATATATTTAATTGTTTTTTCTAATTTTTATGGTATAAAAATTTGATTATTTTGATAAATTCTTTTTTCTAAATAAATCTTTCCTGATTTTTAATTAAAAAAGTTAATTTTTTGCAACTTTTATTGCTTGAAATTTTTGATAAAATTATAATTTTCTAAAAGATCACACGTACAAGTCATAGCCTATTCATTTTTAAGAGATTTAAAAAATATTCACAAAATTCGATTCAGAGATTTCCAAAAAAAGGAACATAAAAATCAGAAGATGTAATTTTATTAAAAATACCTCAAAAATTTTGATATTATGATTACACAAAAAAAAATTTGTTGATACAACTAATGATGGAATGACTGAAACAATTTGTGTGTGTTTACTTGTAATATAATTAAAAAAATGTGCTACATTGAAAAGAAATATTACCGTTCGATGCATGTCTCAAAGCATGTCGATGCATTAGGAACAATAACAAATCTTTTTAATGCAGTAACAAATTTATTTAGTTACATTAGCAAGTATAATTTCAGCTGTCCTGTTATTATCTGATATAACAAATATTTTTTTTTGTATAGATTTTTATTTTGATCTTTATTTCAAAATGCTAAAAGAAATATCAAAAAATTATTTTAATTATTATAAAATAAGCAAAAAAATCTACTTTTTTTTTAATTAAAAGAAAAATCAATTATTTCCAACTGCATATCTTTTCATAATTTCTATTCTTTTTATCAAAATAATTATTTTGAAAGTATCACTGCAATAAATTATATATATTGGCTGGAATGTATGTATATTTTTTTTACTTTTCTCTGTCTCTCTCTCTCTCTCTCTCTCTCTCTCTCTCTCTCTCTCTCTCTCTCTCTCTCCAATTTCTCGCTCGTATTTTAATCCCGCAACGACATTCCGCATTGGAATCTTAACTCGGAAACGTGCGGCGCACGTTCAACCCTTACGCGAATCGGCGATCGCGCGCGCAAGGCGACGTGGTTCCGTAACTATTCGCGGAATCTGAAAAGTCAAAATTCACGGCGTCATCCCCGCCGATTCCGTGCCGGCTGTGCTCTCGGGTTCTCTCTCTTACGTAGTAACGCCGTCAGAAGCGAAACCGTAGTTATTGCCGGAGTTCTCTAGCAGGATCTCGCCGACGACGCGGAGGGTTGGGGCGGGTACGTGTACGCGGGGAGGTAAGTTGGAAAAGGGGGACGTGCCCACCCTCGTTCAGCTACCCGGCGAGACCCCCCGCGCAGCCTCGCACGGCCCTTCGGTACGACGATACCGGGGGTGGTGGGTGGGAAGGAAGGCGAGAGAGAGAGTCTAAGGTAGATTATATTATTTCTCCGCCCCTGCCGGGGGCTCACCCGCCATTTTGTGAATGTTAAATCATTTATTGATCCAAGAAGGTGCCACCCATCCTCCTACCCGCGCCGACCTACCTACCTCCGACGCGAGAGGTACCCACACCATACCGCGCCGCACCATACCACACTACACCGCGCCACCGCCGCCAACCACCCACCCGAGTACGCCAGCCACCCGACGTCTGAAAGGGGCCGATCCTTATTCCGCGAAGCGAATTTATATGCTCACCCTGCGCACGTATAAGTAAACGTGTGTACGAATTGACGGTGTGCTCGTGTACGAGGGAGAGAATTTCGAAACGAAGGGCGAATTTATGGCCTCGCGGGGCTCGATTTCTCTCCTCGGTCCTCTTCCGGCTCTCCTTCAAGGCGGCGCGCATCTCCTTCAGATTTCCTCGCGGGAATTCCTTTCCGGGAAGTTCCGGGCGCGGGAAGTCGTCCTTCGTGCCTCGCCTCGCCGACACCGGCTGCTGCGGTTCGTTGCGGCTGATTGGACGGTGCATAGATACGTGCATGATGCATCCCCGTTCGCCGATCTCGGGATCTCCTAGTTTAAATCCGTCAGCTCTTGGTTATTTAATCATCGAGAAAAAGATGCGCGATGTAGACGACGCGTCTGTTGGTTAACGCGTTATTAGAATGAAGTAATTTATGACGCGCCACTTATTAATGAATCTTTTATGTAAACCTTTCACATCTCTCTCTTGTAAATAATTATTAGCAAAACTTTCTATAAATCTGTTCCTTTTGGAAGCTAACTTGACTCTCTAAAGAGAATCTCGTCTTGGCGTTAATAATCGAGGCGCTAATATGTAACTTTAATGAAATTTGAATGAAAAGAATAGAAAAATACTACGTCGCAGTCAAGTGCGCAGTCTCTTTTGGGAATGAGATGGAGAAAAAGGCAAATTTTTCCACGCGCAGAATCGTAAAAATCCACAACCGGGCGAAGGTGGGGTGGTCGAAGGGCAGGAAAGGCGGTGGGAAAGGAGAGAACGGGGCTGAAAAATAAGGGCGAGGTCAGTCGGACGCGAGCCGCGGAAAAATTCGTGTTAATTTCCAAAGCGCAATTTCTCGTGATCGGTGCTTTAGAGTGCATTGGCCTCTTTGATATTCCGATGCATTTTGGATATCTTTGTATGCATCGAACCTATTTGAACGCCAAATTGAATTGGGAATATTTCTTAATGAATAAAACAACGTTAAATCATAACCAGGTAACCACACATACGCACATAAACAAATACGCATATCCACGCATACAAATACGCAATTGTAATGTTTGCATTGTATAATATAATATTTTGCATATAAACATTATCAAAATCGTAATTTTTATTATCGATATTAAGTAAAATTACATTTTGCAAATAGCAATTTTAAAAAAAAAGATTTATAACTTTCTGATTTTTCCGTATCTAACTGCGACATTATTAAGAGAAGAACACATCACCATGTTGTGTTACCATTATTGATTTCCAATTACATTAATTACATTTCGTTTTACCATACTATTTGATATTTGTTAACTGCGCAAATATTAGACGTGCGTTAAATTTTCATCATGTCAATGTTGAATTCAATTCGCATGCCACGTGAATTAAAAGACCATTTATTGACAAATGTAATTTTTCAATGGCAACAAAGAATAAAACGTGAAACAATAATAAATGTCACATATTTTAAAATAATATAGTATTGTGCTATACATTATTCACATACATTATTCGTAGACTTGCACATTGAAATAAAAACTAGAAGATTAATAGTCGTAGTTCCATGAATATAAAATATCAAAAAACACACATCTGTTCCATTGCAAAAATAATTTTTTCTTTACATTATCGTTAATTAATATACGAGGCGAGTTCCATGAATGAAAATAATTTTTTCTTTACATTATCGTTAATTAATATACGAGGCGAGTTGCATGAATATAAAATATCAAAAAACACACATCTGTTCCATTGCAAAAATAATTTTTTCTTTACATTATCGTTAATTAATATACGAGGCGAAGACGGTGTAAATTATTGACGGAAACAATATCGATAAGATACACTATCTGAAGACTCAAAAGAAAAGATTTGAAACAAAAGTGCTGCTAGAATCGTCGGTTTACCGCGCGAAATTTGGTTTAAAGGGGGACTTCGAATCCCGTCGTGTCATCCTGCGATTATCAAAACCTCATGAATTCGAGATCGACATTATGATTTTATAATTCGATGCGACGGGCAGACGGCATTAATCGCCGCGAGTCGCGAAAACCGCGCCGACGTCACCGCGCGGCACGCGACGTCCGGTCGACCGCCGCCCCATTGGTTTAATGCAATCCCGGTCGCAATTTCGCGAAATATGCCGGCCCGGTCGCGACCCCTGGGGGGAAGGGGGGGGGGAGAAAGACAGAAAAATCGCAAGAAAGTGCAAAAGTTCGCCGTAGGCCACAAGTGCCCTAACTATCTCGCTACCGGAATTCGGAGCACTCGGCGATTATATGGACGGCGACACCGAAATCTCGGTGGTCGTCGAAATTTGCGGGACGGATGCGCGAACGAGCGTCCTCGCCATCCCTTTTCACCCCCCCTCGTTGTCCGAATTCGCATTCCGACGCACCGAACTATTCCCCCCTCGTTCCCCTTCCCTCCCCCGCCTTCCTCCCGCAAGGCCCCCTCCCCCGCCGCCCTTTTGTCACCTCGTGTCGGCCAAACCAATTCCGTTCACCTCGGTTTTCCTGAACGGACAGTTGACGCGTAACAGTCCGTCGGAAAATTTTCTACTGCTTCAAGCTCTTTCGAGAAAACATTTAATTATGCTTAACAAATTGCCATATCTAATAAGTCAAGATTAGGAGAACGAATTTCAATTAGTGCTTCGTAAAGAATATTGCGAATACGAATAAATCGCATGGTTGCACGCATCAAATTTTGCGTCATTTACGAGCAATTTTGATAGATCACGCGTTATTAACTGCCTCACTGGACGGAGCTAATTATATTCAGATTTATTACTTGTTTGTTCTATACCGAATAATTTATCCCACACTGATAACACCGCGCTTCTCTTAATCGGGCTAATATGATAAAATCAATTATGCATTATTGCCAATAAATATAACGATTTATGTATCATCCGGAGGAACGGTGAATAAAAACAGACTTACACCTCATTTTTCAAATAACAATAGTAAGAAGTATTTATAGCATATAGAAGTATTTTTAGCATGTCTTCCAATTTCTGTTTCTTCATTGAATAATTTCATAATACATATTCGAGATACTGACATAAGATCACTTCCAATATCATCTTATTAAGGCACATGATGAAGCAGATATTAATTTCACAATAATGGAAGAACTAAGTTTGGACAGAGTGGATCAATTAATCACGACAATGTCAGACTAGATTTTACATATTTGCTGAGTTATATTGATTGCTTTATCTTCCTCCCTCCCTCTCTCTCTCTCTCTCTCTCTCTCTCTCTCTCTCTCTCTCTCTCTCTCTCTCTCGCAACATTTATTTTTTACATTTTTAACATTCATTATTTAACAATTTTCCTGATATATGTAATAACGTGGTCTTTCTTTGGCGCTTACTCATCCAGAACGGGCGGAACCGCCAACGATCTTTCCGAATTTATCTGAAAATATCGCCGGGCGGAGAGTTAGAAGCCCTGCGATAAACCGTACAAAGTTGCCGAGGGCTAGGGCTAGGCTTAGGCCCATGGAAAATGCGGGATTTCAATTTGTTGGTCGAGTTCCGAGACGTGCTCGCGGCGTAGGGTGTACGGAGCGCCATAGTTCGGCGGCCCCACCCCTGACGCGCCGTTTTGCCTAGGGTCGAAGGGGTGGACGAAGGATGAGGCGGAGGCGAGAGAGGATTGCGAATGATATAGGGGCGGCGACGCCATTTTGAATTAGCCGTGCTTAGAGAAGCAAGTAAGAGCGAGCCTGAGGGTTGGACGGCAGAGAAAGAAGGATGCTCGCCTGGAAAGTGAGAGAGTGAGACGGAGACGAGGGATGAGATTTTTATGAGAACCCTTAGCAATGGTTGCCGGGGCTCACTCTCTCTTCGAGTCTCCTCGCCGAAAACTCTAGCTCGGAGCGTACTTTCACCTAAACAATCACTTTGAACTTTGAACGAAAGGACCGTGAACGCTACCGCCTCTTGTTTAACTTCTATTTATAATCGTTAATTAATTTCTACAATCTCACGAGTAATATCACGCGAAAGCCATTACCGATGACTGGGATGAATCCTGCATGCGTATTTTTTGATTTTTCATGAAATATTGGAATCACTTTCTCACTTTTGATCAATCAATTAATTTACATGATGTCACGAGCGTCGTCGTTTCGGAATGCGATGTGAGATGCTCTTGCAATATTGCATTTACTTGCTGCACGTAATCAAGTTATCATGAATTATATCGCATCAACGTTGGGCTATATTATATCGGGAATGAATATAATATAGTGTACCATAGAACGGATTACTGCAAACATTTATTGCAAAATGCCGAATTAACATGCTGCGTAAAAGCATTTTTAAAAATTCATTGCGACTAAAAGGTAGCCGTATTATAATTATTCCGATAATATATTTATATATACATAATATATTTATTCCGATTAATTTAATCGGAGAAATAAACCCCATATAGTCTCAGTTTAAATTTCGCGAATTGTGTACTATGTTTCATTTGCCATATGTTTCATTAGCCATTTTTACAAACAATTTCAAAACAAATCTTTTTTGATAGTGGATAGCATAACTGTATCTAATAATTACATTTAATAAATTAATAAATTAAAATCTGTTACTTCTTAGACTTCTGTATTGTGTACTTTGCCTCAAAAGTAAAGTCTCTTACTTTGAAAAATAATTCGTTTGATATTGTAGTAATTACGTAATTAAGCTTTAGGTAATTTATAACAAAACATTTTATTATTTCACGATTTATTTTTATTTAAAATCAATTGTGACTAAAAGATAAATGTAATTAATTTATAATTTCTTTCAATTAAGAAGTATAAATTCATTGATTAATATCATGCGTAAGGATTTTATTTTTATCTTTATTCTTTAGTTGAACTGTATTTTGCTTTTCTTATATATTTATTATATATAAATTATTTACGATAATATGTTCATATTTGTATTCATAATCTGATCTTAATTCTTTATGTCATGAATTTTTCGATATCAGATCGATTTTTTGAAACTTTATACTCGAGGAGCTTTATATTTTTCAGATCGCTGATTGCACATCAAAGATCAGAATTTTAAAATAGTCCAAAAATTTTTTAATTTATATGAAAATCAATATATAAGATTTTCGCTGAATTTGAATCTAAGGTCAAAGTTTTAAATTTCAAAAATCCAAGATGACGAAACTAATATAGCAATCCAAAAACAAAAAAATACTAGATTAAAGAAAAATATAAAAGAAATACGAAATAAAAAAAGAAAAAAAATGCACAAAACGAAAATAGAATTTTGCTACATCGTTGTTCTTCTGGCACTAAGAACAAGATTAAGACCGATAATTACAAATGTATATATGCAATAAATGTTATTTTCTTGTAATCATTCTGGTTTTCAAAAATTTTGATTTAACATTTCGCAAAAAAAAATTTGCAAAACAAGATGAAGAATAATGCAATTATTTTTTCTTATCCGTTATTTTGGACTTTCAGTATGCGAAAATGTTGATTTCAGGTTCAAACGGAATGACTAAAAAAAAACTCAAAAAAACAAAATAATGAAACTTTTTTTTCTACTATATACTGGTTTTGTCATCTTGGATGTTAAAGAATTAAAAAATTCTGATTTTAAATTAGAATTTAATGCCCCAAAAATTCCCGGAATATATTGTAAGAAATACTTAAATTTATTTGGATTTACAATAAAAAATATTAATTTTTCCATATTTTTTAAAAATTTAAAAATTTTTTAAAAATTATTAATTTGTAATAAAAAAAAACAAACGTAGTAAAAAATCGGATAAAGTTCTAAAAAATTCTAAAAAATATGTATGTTCTAAAATATGTATATGTATGTTTTAAATAAATACCTAAATTGCCATTTTGATATTGATAATAGTTTAATAGAAAAAATGAATTTTTTCTTTGTAAAATGCATAAAATTTTGACTATTTGTTTATTTATAATTATATTTGTATAATTATACAAATAAAAACTTAAAGTTGTTTATTTTTTTCTTCATGTATGCTTCATGTACCAGGGAATCTACGAAAAATTTAAAAAAATCGATGAAAAAACTTAATGTCAAGAAATTCGTCAAAATAATTAAAAACTGAGCGGAGAAAAATGGATCACTGAGTGACCCATCATGTCGTAAAGACTTAAGACCCTTACCTTAGATCGATTGTTAAATAATCTTAAGATTCCATTCAATTAATAAAACGATTAATGAACAAAATTGTATTTAATACAATTTTATAAAATCAGATTATATATAGGATAATATTCGGTGCGTATTCAATCTTAAGATCATTTTAAATTTGATATTAAACATTATTAAGATTTTATTCAGTGAATAAAACAGTATAACATTTTAAAATCGTGCTCAAAACGATCTTAAATATAAGATCATATCAGATCATGTGAATATCATCCTATGGACAATATTCACAGTTAGTTTTCATATTTAGGATCGTCTTATATTCCAATCAATAAGAATGTTCCAATCAATATGAATATAAGCTGAATTACATAAGATGATCTTAAATATAAAAACAGACTATGGACACCGGTCAAAGTTCAGAAATTTTCTCTATGCTGCCATCTACCAGTTTCCTATTGTTAATAAAAAGGGGATCATTTTATTCGATGTATTCTGTTTTGTAAAGGCAGAGTTTCAAGTACAGGTAGTACGTAGTAGATGGCTCTAATGGCAATTTTCAAGAAATCGATACAGCAGAGATCTACAGTCCCACATCCGAAAAATATTATGACTGCGTTAAAAACTAAAACAAGAAATATTAATCAAACAAAACTATAACCGTATAAAAAAATAACTTAAAAAGCAATTGCAACAAATAGAGTAGAAAAATAAAATGAAAAGAATAAGCTGGAGTAAATCCTACGTAGAATTGCAACAAACACATGCATCAAGCAGCTTGTATAAAGTGCCCTTAAATTTGCTGGCTTTAAGCAGGGTAGCTACGCGGAAAAATCTATGACCCGGCTTAAAAGCGGCGTGTCTAATTGCACCGGCACGCCGGAGGCCGTTAAAGTAAGTCTCGGCTAGAAACGTTTGTACCATGAAAAGCAGAGAGAAAAGAAATATAAGAAAATAAAGGGGATTGGTAAGGAACGAGGTACTTAACCGATTGCCGCCACGCAGAAGGAGGAGAAACAACGCGAGGCTTTAATGCGACTAATTATCACGAAAGGCTAAGCGATTTTCCGCCGCGTCCGTGCTATCGAACGCTCTCGGAGCGAAATGGCTCCAATTATCAAGATTGACAGTCGCCAATTCGGTTAATTAGTAATTACGAAAATAAAGATGCGATACAACTGCGTACAGGTTTCAAGTGTACGAGGAATTTCGAAAAACGCAGTTTCATGAATGTTGCAATTTCCATAAATGAATAATCTACATAATTTCATATCAACAGTTTTGCATCGTAAAGATATTTACAGATGCATTAACATCAATATTAATAATTCTGAGTTGCATTTTAATCAATATTTACTCATACTTAAAGCAATAAAAGAAGCACTAATTTTCATTTACGTAATATCCAATCACGCAATTGACCAGACAGTCAAGAATAATGGACATAAATGAGCAAAAAGAAGTGAAAGAAGAAGGGAGGGTGAGATTCGCCATGGAGCAAGGCAGGTCCGATGAAATTTATAATTTGCCGAAGTTCCTCCGGCGTGGGTGATAATGGGGCCCGAGTTGCTTTGGGTCTAGCTTCGTTCCTTTTTAAGTTTTAAATAGTTTCGCGCGAGTTTTAATTAGGAAATTCATCCCACCGCCCCATTCGCCTCTATTATGCTCAACCAACCTCATGAGCGGTGACGACGAGGGTGGCGACGGCAGTGAGGGAGGTGACGGCCCATTGAAAGGGGTATAAAAAAAACACGATGGTCATCGTTTTTTCCAGTTAGCAGTAACGAAAATTACGACGAACTTATAACGAGACGAACTTTTCTTCGATCGTATTATTAAGTAATTATGCTATAGTTCGATCGTAAAATAGAGACTTGCTTCTTCGCCGTTCTATTGTACATTTTATAAAAAAGAAAAGAATCTTCGATATTTTAGGTTTCACTATGCATACAGTTGTTATATTGCTTGAAATAATCGAATAATACATCTATTAAGTTAACCAGTGTCTCTAAACATCACACAAACATCACACCAAATATGTCTGTTTTTCAAAAATTGTCTCTCTTATCGCTTCATTGTTATTAAATATTATTTTCCAGCGATGTAATTGAAGAATAAAAACGAAACGAAACGTCAATCAAGATTTTAAGCAGTTTTACGAACGCAAATAATTATTTAAATGATAAAACAAAGTTCTCTTTAAAATATTTCTCATTCGATAATGTGGTAATCATGATAGCATTAGATATTTTTGAATTTTTTTTGCATAATGATTTTTTTGTATAATTTTTATCATTATATAATTTATATTAAGTTTATTTAAGTAATCTTGCTAGAAGATGCATAATAAGTAATAAGAAATATGAGAGATAATTCCTCAAATATATGCTTTGAATAGCTTCTCAGTATATATTTGCATTTGAATGATGTATTCGATCAAATATCATTGATCATGTCAACTTTATGCTAATTGACATTAGCATAAATCAGAAAACTCAGAGAGCATTAATCACTCGGGATCACCTTGAGAAACTGCGTGTCTTACGCAATGCGAAAAAAAAAACGAAAAATCCAAAGTAGAACCTCTTCATTGTATTCCACGTGGCCGGTAGCATCGATCGCCGTACTTTTTGCCTTTCCCCTTTCGCTTTGATACGTCCGACCCGAGAGAAGCATCATTCCCTCCCGCCCGTAACAGCTCTCCCTGGCCGTCTCCCCGCTGATGCTCCCAGTGCTGCAGCAGCCACCCCTCCGGCAACCCCATTCGCCGTTTACTTTATTCTTATCTGAAATACTAAAGAGAGGCGAAGGTGGTCGTCCCTTGCTCTTTCTTCCCGCTTTTCCCGACTCGCCTCGCCATTACCCTTCTTCCTCCTCGACCACCTCCGACGCGGTATCCGCGGTCTTTCTTCCCTCAGGCTGCTCGAGAAGGAGGTGGATCACCTCCACCTCCAACTTCGTCTTCTCTCAAGGCGGAAGGAGCAAAAAGCTCAGAAAGAAGCGAAAGATTGGTGGAAGTAGGGGAGTTGACCCGGTAGTGGGGAGGTTCGTGATTATTTTTAGGGGTTTGTTTGCCCTCGCAGCTCGCGGTGGAGATCGCAAGGGTAGAGAGTGCAGTGGGGCTAGATAGATATAATATGGTAGATACTTCTCTTGATCGAGAGATGATATATCAACGTATTCATTAAGTTGATAAAGTATGATTCATACTTTATAAATATATTATCACAATTAATAAAAATTAAACATATTTAAAAAAATAATAAATTAAAAATTGTGAATGCTTCAAGTGATGTATTAAATTTACAATAAAAGAGACTTAAAAGCCTAATCAAATCCTAGTGAAAATTCTTTTATCAAATAAAACTTATTGGAAATTCGATCTGACATTCTATTATCGAGAAGTCACGTTAAGTGTTTTTTTTTTCACACAGTTCACTTTTTTATTTTAAAATGGCGATAAGACAGGGTTGCACCGTTTTCTTGCTGGCGAATGGCTAAAGATTTTCAGCAGATATTCTCGATCTCTTCCGCGTGCCTTTTTATGACTGGACCGATCCTAAACCTTCCCATCCCTTGTTGTATTCGTACTCTCCAGCGACTTTACGAGGCTGCCCTCCGGAGCCACTCTTTATCACTCACACTTTTTAGAAGAACGTAAAAGTAGCGTACGATACTTAAAACCTACCGACTTTTTAGTAGCGATCTATGTACGAGCGTAATATCTCGTAAGTGTCTGATGCTACTCGAAGCGCAGTAACGTCTTCTTAATTAAAAATATTTCCTTAAAATCATTTTTTTGCGTTGTTTGACTATAATTATATAATTATATAATTAAATATTTAGCTAAGATGTAATTTTGCAAGATTGAAGGAGAAAAACAGACTTAATTCAAATACTTCTGCCTTGGGATTATTTAAGTGCTTTCAGAAAATTATGTGTGAGTAAATATGCGTATGTGGATAAATTTATTAAAAGAATATATTTGCATGATTTATATTTTTTTTTCTCGCTACATTTACACTCCAATAATATATCATGTTTATGGAAGAATTGTATGGAAGAATTGGGATCTTCTAAGCCGTGTTTTATAAGCGACGCAAACGACGCAGGCCGCTTTGTACAACCCCTGAAAGAACTGCTGATTAGAAATTCGTAAAAATGCTGACCAAAAAGGCTTCCGGGTGTCCGAGTTGCAAAACCTGTTTTACGATAGTCCAATTTTCAACCCTTTCTCTTCCGCTTCCGTCCCCTTTGCATCGACCCCTCTCGCCCTTTTGCCCCAGTAACCTCTAGGGTAAGAAATTATCAGACTTCTGAGAAATATTTTATTTCTGCGCTCGCAGTGACGTTGCACGAAATAAACATTTACTTCACTTCTATCAAAAAAGTGCGTTAATAAAAGTCTTTGAATAATATATTTATAAATTACTAATATACTTATAAATTATATGTAGAATATAATTTTTTTTTTCAAAATAATTTATTTTGTATAAATTTAGATTACATTTCCTAAATAAAAACATCCTTATTTAATCTTATTTGTTCTTTATTCAATTAATTTTTTATTTTTTTTTTTTTGCAATGCTACGAAATCATTAATTCTCAAATGGATGATCGCAAAAAAAGAAAAACACAAAAAAGACGAACAAAATTCTGACCAGTGCAAAATCATTAATTTCATTACGATCTCAAACGACGTAAAAACAAAAGTTCTTAAATTTATGGTACAATCAAAAAGTCTTTATTATTTTCCCAGTGACGCCGCATCGTCATCTTTTGTTTTTGCCCTCTGCCTTGCCTTATGACGTCATAATTTATCCAGCCGACTATTGTCTCTTTCAAGACATTATCAAAAGGACGAGATCTTCGCCCATCCCTCCGTTTCGCAAACGCGGAATAGCGAGAGATTTATAACCTTTTTTTACAAGACTAATCGATTAATCATTGTCATCGTATATTATAATTATATTTACGTAATAATTATATTCACGAGAGAATAATCTTAGAGTTCCGATAACAAGCAATTTTTGTGGCAATCGCAAAAATTTAACTGACGAATCGAAACGCTCTCTCTCTCTCTCTCTCTCTCTCTCTCTCTCTCTCTCTTTCTCTCTCTAAGTTCTTTTCTCCAAAATAAAATATAATTATAAAAACCGGAACAATGAGTATTGTGTTGAACAACGCAAATCAAAAGATGAAGTGTCATGTTTTAGCATAATGACGTCATATCAATAACATTAATTTGAATTGAAATCGGCTTATTGCAATGATACGTGCGATGGTAACTGGTTGTACGAGACTTGTAATTGTATCGAATAATTCATTATCATACTGCGGAATGCAAATGTCTCTTAATGCGAGTGTAGGAACAGTAGACCTTTTTCTCGTCTTTAGTCTCGCGGCGTGCTTCCATCACGGTGCAGGCGATCGGCAGATAATCGAGAAGCTAAGCGACGGGAAAATTGCGATCGGAGGGTGACCAATCGCCCGTGAAAATTGAAAAACTATTTCGATCTATAGCTCTCGCATGCAAAAGGGATATCGAGTTTGCCGTTACGTACCCAACCCAATCTCCGCGATTGAGTGTCTTTTGAGTCTGCGACGTTACGAGATAAAATATCCGATTTTATAGGATTGTATATCCAATTATTTGTATAAAGTGATCAACGAGTAATAGCCAGGCTATTAGGTTTATTCCACTTTCCTCGCATGCAACTCTACACGTAATACGAACGATTCAAAGTCTCTGTTGTACAATCTAATCAATGTAATATTTATATCTATCGAGCATTATCTCTGAAACGCGCTACGGCATAATAACATCCACAACGAGCATACATAATTAATAACGACGATAGTGAGCGATATCATAGACGTGATCATAGAAACGCCATTTGTGCTATATACATTAATAAATGAAATGATATCCGGATATTATTACACAATTTAAAGATGTCCAAAGTATTCTAAGTGCAGAGGGGAAGGGGAAAGGACGCGGAACAAAGAGCTCTTCCGCGGAGCAGCTGCGTGATGTGTCGACCCTCGGAAGTGGGTCTTTTTTCAGACATTTTGATCAGGTAAGATTTGCATACTGGTTACACAAGGTCGACATTACAACCACATTACAACCACATATGCTCGAACGAAACGTACACATGGAATTCCACGCGCGTCCGCGATCAGATTTAGTTTTGTATCTGAACGTCCTTCAAAAGAGTCGGGCAATTACTCGACGAGAGAAATAATGAATTGTCTGACGTGCGCAATTCAATGTCACGTTCGTAACATATGCCATCATAAAAGTAGTAGTTATAATCATCAGGATGTATTCTTAATCCGCCGTGAGCTTGAGAAATATACACTTCCGCGAATTGATTACTTTGTGAACACGTACGAACACAAATTAATAAATATATTAAATTTAAATAAACCTTGAAATTTTTTTCATAACTCACGAATTTGCCATTGACGCCAAATATTTTTAAATTTCGGATAAATTCCTGGAATTTAAATCAAAATTCCAGGATTATCTTGTATATATATATATATATATATATATATATATATATATATGTATATGTATATATATATATATATATATATATATATATACAGGATTATCTTGTATATTATTATTATTTACTACATATATATTTTTTCTCATGTATTATTTTTATATATATTCACAAATATTGTTATTTTTTATATTATATTTAATAATTATTATATATTATATTTTTGATGTATTAATCATATTAATAGCATAAGTTCTCAAGATAAGTAGTTGAGAAGTTACTCAGATTAAGTTAAATCAAATAGCATTTTTCGAATAATTCAGCTCGAATAATTCAGATGTAAATGCGGGGTTTATGATCGGAAACGATCGAATCTTATGCCTGCTGGAAAATCACGCTCGCCAACCGATCCCAGATGTAGCGTTTCGTATTTGTGTCATGTCGCGTAGTACACCCGTTTACCCGCAACCGTAATTTAATATCCCCTCGATCGCGGATCGAGCGACTTGATGCGCGAATTAATTAAATTCCAGCCGCGCGCTCGGAAAGCCTTCGGCTCGTTTCGCGTAATCGCGCGTTTCGTCTCATTAACATGATCGTCAAATTATCTAAATTCGAATGCCCCTCTTTAATCTAGAGGATGCCGCCTAGTATCTTCCGAAATGTATTTTCGCCCTTCTATAACATATGTATCTTGAAAAATTCTAAACAATTTTTTATCTAAAATACCAACTTTTTATGATTATATTATTAATATTATTAATATTTATATTTATATTTTTTTTATAGATTTTATTCTACCGCGTGACAGAAGTTTTTTGTTATATTTAAATTAAATTTTACGTCATCGTGTATTCTTAATTATATCCTTAGTTATTTACGTTGATTAACATCGATTGATTAGACCGACATGTAATTTTCCAATAATGTCAGATTTTATAGTGCCTTATTTATATGCTCGATCGTTGATGTTCGTTATCTTATTTATACTTCCACAATATTTCTACTATAATTACGGTTACCATATTACAATTTTCAAAACTACGACTTACAAGCCAAAAACCCCGGACATTTCGGTTGCAACCCCGGACAAAAATGCGCTTAAATTAATAAAATTGATTAGAACAGTAAATAAATCATTATTTAACATTTAATTGTTTATTAGCATTCAGAGCAAAGAGAAATTTCAACTGAATACTAAATAAATACAGACTATTTTGATAAAATAAAAAGTTTTATTATAGATTTAGTTTAAGTTTTATTAGGTATTAAAATTAAAAAATTTTAACTCTTTTATGTGATATCTATGCTATTTGGTAATGCAGAGTAATGCGAGAGGAATCAAAACAAAATATTTAGAAGATTTCTTGAAACCCTCTCCGGACGCTTTCAAAAAATCCCCCCGGATGTCCACGGACGCCCTAAAAAAGAGGACAGTGTCCGGGGAAAAGATGGATGACAACCCTAACTATAATCAAGCTCAATTATTTTAATTAATTACTGAGAAATAAAAGTATTTTTCATTTATTTTATAAATTGAAACAATAATTCCCACAAAATAATATGAATAAATATACATACATATATATATTATATTAATTAATTACTGATATATATATATATATATATATATATATATATGTATATATTTTATATATATATATATATATATATATATATATATATGCATATGTATGTATTATATGAAGTAATTATCAAGCAACTTAAACAATTTTTCCTTGTATTTGATAAAAATAGTGCTAAGTAGTAAGTTTTTTCATTGTTTTTAATCTTCTAGATCGTAAATATTTTTTGCAATCTAGGCGTGTCAAGTATTTGTATGTTAGTTGATTTTGAGATCACTATACAGAACGATGCTGTTATATGTATCTCAATATTAAAACTATTTTTAAAGTTAAGTGTTGTCAGTTAAAAAGAATAAGAATTTAATAAATCATTATTATTATACTATTTCACACATTAAATTTCATTTAGTATAATAATTATATTAATTTTTACTGATAATTAACTTAATTAAGATAATTAGATAATTAGCACTAAATAAGTTAATTTTCAATAGTAGTTAGAATTTGTTGATTATAAGCTTGTGTTAGTTTTTAAACGACTGATACTTTTTATTTTTGTAAATTACTTTTCTCATTTTTATAAAATTACAAGTTGGTTCCAATTTTTTATATGAAATCTTTTGTAAACAAATTTGATAAATTCAATTAGGAAATTTTTTCTTTGATGACTCGGATGTTTTACGCATTTGAACTTTGCGTTATATTATCTTCATTAAGCTACAGAAGACAATAATTAAAAGCAATTTTCTTATGAAATGCAAACCTAAGTTTAATTATAGCTAAAATTTAATCAGTTTAGTTGCTAAAGAAGATGTGAGTTGGGTCATCTTATAGTCGCAAGTTAATGACTCAACTCACATTTTCCTCAGCAATTAAACTGAAGCAAATAGAGCGAATTTTGTTGCGCATAAACTTAACGTCAATGCGTCTCTTGCTTAATAATTTGATAATTGTAAAAAGAATAATAAAAATCGTTATTATGATTCTCTCTTCTCAGCAACGAAACTGATTAATACATTACATAAACTAAGTAATACATTAAACTGATAAATTCTAGCTGCAATCAGTTATGATTTCATAAGAAAATCGCCAGCCAGAAAGCTTTTTTATTTTCGATGTCAAAGAGCAGTATTTTTTTCGAAAACAGTGTTGCAACGCTTATTTTCTAACAAGTTTTCAGATGTCTTTTTAGAAACAAATTTATGCTATTATAAAAATTCACAATAGTAGCTTGCTACTACTATTTCATATTAAAGGATTAAATACGTTTAAAGATGTTTGTCCAGTTGTAAACATTTGTTTCTATTTAATGAATTAATAATTTCATAATTAAACGAATAATCGAATAAAATGAATAAAACTAACAAAAACTCAAATTTATTAATTTAATTATAAAACACACAATAATAACTTGTTAATATCTTGTTGGATAACTAAATGCGTTTAGACATAATCATTTCGTATAAAACATTAGGAATGGATGCAATAGTCATTTGAGACTCAAATATTACTATTACTTCATATATATATATATATCTAATATAAATTCCAAAAAGTATTGTTTGAAAACATGTACTGTGTAAGATTCCTCGCTCTCTTGGTACGAGTGAAAAATTTAGGAAAAATTTATGCCGGACGAAAACCTCCAAAGAAACACAGAAGAAAGAACATGGCCGATTGGTATTCTTTTATATATATTCTCCGTTGTTCTCGTACGAGTCAACTTTTTGCATTTGGTTCCGACGCGAAAAGAAAGAAAAAGATTTTCTTGCAGAAAACAGATAAACAGAGACGACTCGCGATTTCTTGCATATCTCTCGCATTACTAACCTTATCCCTCTTTCGCCTCACTCTTGTTTATCTTTCCTTCCCACTCACGAACTTTTCCCTCGCCCACGCGGTTTGCTCCCCTTACTTTCCTCCCCTCCGATACCCCATCTATTCTTACTTCCTTTTTCCTTGATCTCAGCTTGCTCTTCTCTCTCCTGTCTTCCGCATCTCTCTCACCCAATAAAAACAAAAACTCGAAAACAACTTCTCCTCTTGAACCTGTAGAAAACGCCACAATGCTGTTCGGTCAATACGCCTGGGAGAATAAAAAAGAAAAATTATTTAAACGCAACGATGATATTTTAATGTATGATAATTTTGTATAAAATATGTTTCAAAATCTAAAATTTTAATTCTAATATAGCTTTTTCCTCTAATAATAAAAAAATAATATCTAATAATGTATAATCAAATTATTTACACTAATTAATACTTAATTACTTGAACATTAATAAAAAATTAATAAAATTAAAAAATTAAACTTATAACTATTTTGTAGATAAAATTTATAAACGCAATTTATAATTTTTTTTCAGAGACAACATATTAGAGAACATTTTTCGGCGAGATTTTTCGATAACGGCGACAGCCGCCTCTATCTCCGTTGAAAATATTCTCGGCCATTTTTCGTCCCCACCAATATAATCCACCTTCTGAAAGAAAAGCATCGAAGCCGTGAAGGTGGGGAGACCGTTAGAGAATAAAACAATGGAAAAAGTACCGCCATCTTTAATTCTGTCCCTATTCACCCTCCAGCGATGAGTGAAGGGCAGTTTATTCGGGAAAGAAGAAAAGAATAAAGTAAGATCGATAATTCAATTCATTTACAAATCTTTTCGAAATTTTTAAACATAATATTGTTATTGTTGTCTAATTATTCTTATATTAAAGAATTATTGTCTATAGTATTGCGTTACCATAAATATCGAATCATTATAGAAATGCAGCGCAATTATATTATTATTAATATAAGAAATTATGAAATATTACTTTAACATGTTTTAATTAGTAAATTTTTTATGTAGATTTAATTTAAATTTAAATATAACTGCAATATATAAAAAGTTTTAATTTAATTGTGTTCAATCCAGATTGTACTTAAAAAATAGATAGATAACTCTGTACATATGTCCAAGATTATAACCAACAGTTAATTATGTTGCAGGAGAACTGGTACAGCTGATATGGGACTGATACAACTAATGTATCTTGGGGCACCATAGAAATCGACAAGTTCGAATCATAAATGCTAGATGGAGATGCTCATCGCAACACAACCAATTTGTGTGTCAATTTGATTATTGAATTATTATGTTGTATCTTTGTTATTGATTTATTAAATAAATTATGATAATACTAGATGATTATTCATTAATGACACGTACATTAATGATAGCGTACGTTTAATGTTATAATGTCAAATGAGTTTTATCATTTGTTGTCATAGTCGCGAGAGATTGATAATAGAAAATGAGGCATTTTATTATAACAATATTGTAATTTTTCTCATTCGCAATTTCATTAGCTTTATAAACTACTGACTAATTAAAAAGATTAAATTAAAGCAAACTTTTTTTCGAAATTAAATATCTAAAATTCTTTTCTTATTTATTTTCGTTCTAAAAAAATTAATTTAAAGAATAAAGTTAATCAATCGTGACAATCGAGAATGCTCCATTCTACTAATAATGCATCACTGTACTAGAGGTATTTAGTTATATCATGACCTTGTAGTTTTTTGATATTAATATAACAAGAAAGCAAAAAAATTGAATAATCATAATTTAATGAAAAGAAAAACTTCATGATTATTCCATATAATTATATAACCTTGCAATGGCTCGATCATTATATATAACGCATTCATTATATTCGCTATCTTATTTGAACTGAATACACGCAGTAATAAAATGCAATTGAAAGGATTGATAAATAGATATTATGTAATAATATTATGTAATAATGTAACAGATATTATATAAATTGAGGGAAACTGATAACATCGCAGTTGTATAATGATTATATGAAATATATATAATATAGTATATAATATGATATTTATTAAAGAAAGACTTAAGATTATAGAAGTATGTATGTTATGTATATATTATATATTATATATATTGACTGTTAAGTTTTTTTTTATTAAGAATTTAGAATTTACAATCTTTCTTCATTTTTAAGAATTCTATTAATATTATTAATATTTTTTATAAATCTTTATATATAATATTCCTTTTTTAAAAAAACAAAATTTCTTGGTTATAGCAATGTGAATAAATTTTCTTTAACCTATATATATATGTGCTAAATGATTCTTTGTTTAATTTAAAATTTACTAAAATAGTATTAATTTAAATTGCATAGTAGTAATTTAGTTAAAATTGCATTATTCATGCTCCATTCTTTCATTCTTCTTTTTCTTTCATCAAAATGATTTTTCTATATAATTTTTTTGTTATGCATTGATATATAAATAATACAGTCATGTTAGATTCTTTTTTTTAACTAGTTTAATCAGGTACGTCTGCAACATCATATTATCATTTTATTTCTCATATCTTGAACCATCATATATTGAATATCTTTAATAAATGCAAATATATAATAAAAGTATATACGTGCGCGCGCGCGCGCGCGCGCGTGTGTGTGTGTGTGTGTGTGTGTGTGTGTGTGTGTGTACACTAATTTCCTAGTTTAAGTAATCAAGAAAAGTCGATGAGCACAATATAGAACAGGTTTTACAAGACACACTGCAGCTTCTAACTTTTCGAAGAGAGAAAGAAGATAAAGAACGAATGATTATCTTATACGTCGGCGAGGGGCAGTCAATGGACGGATGTAATGGAGAGTGCAGAGGCCACCTCGCCACAGTTTTGCGAGACACATTGCATCGTGCGCTCTGACAGATCTAAACACATCGTCCGCCCGTTCGTTTCGCGGACTCGATCGGTCGATTCTATAGCTCCGCGAAGCGTCCTTCATTTACGACTTCAGCCTCTTTTAATTCAAACAGGAGTTCACGTCGGTCGGTTGTTCGAGTATTTAAGCGAGGTGCAAGAATTGTGAAAACGTCTTCGTTTGGAGTTCACGGAAATTCTTAAACGCGTCGAGACGCGGAAGCATATCAGGAAGAATCGCGGACAAAGAGAAGATCGTGTGGTAAGTAATAGTTTTGTTTCGATCATAAATAATTTTAAATAATTAATAAATAATTTTAAACTGCTTTCGTACGCGATGATTATTCTTTTTTAATCGTTCTGATTTTTCTGAAATTATAACTGTCATCTACACTATTATAATGATAATGTTCGCTTTGTGCCATCATATTAAATGTTAATTAATCTTTTAGTTCTTTTATCTATTCATCTCTTTTTTATATTTTTTTTTTACACTTTTTATATCTTTTTTTATTGCGATCGACCCATGACATCGAACTTGACACTTAAACAATATCGATGCGGAATTGCAAGCTAAAATTTAATAACACAATGCTAGACGCACGCGGCATACAATGTGACACTAACGCGAACGCCAAAGAGAATAACATGGATATCAAACTTGTTGACCTCGAAGATAAGCTTCGGCGAAGTAGCAAAGGACCAAGGTCTGCATGCAACAGGTTCGACAGTTTGAAAGAGAAAGGCATTCTTGAATAACTTCGTAATATTCCCTAACCCATTTTCCATCAGGTTGCTTTATTAGGTCCGAAAAAGTGTTTCAGTATAAGTGTTTCTAGCAAACGAATGAAATTGTATTTTCTCAGTAATATCTATTTTATCAGTGATTCTTTTTGACCAAAGAAACATGTCACAGTTTTTCATAATCAACTTGTTCTTTCCTGAAATACGTTTTTAACACGAAGGTCCAAAAGAGATAAAAATCCAAATTTAGCAAAAGAGAGTTAAATCATCATTTAAGTTACAAAAACCAGCAGAATAATGTTTCGATGCTTGCATTTATATATATTTCAAAAGCGTTGAAGCGATCCTGGATGTTTTTTACTTTTAAAAAGTTCAAAAGTTACAAAAAAATATTTACAGCAAATTAAAAAAAGCATTTAATTCTATATATAAGTAATAGATAACAGATATAGAAAAAAAAGTTATAAATATTAAACTGGATGCTAAACATGTTAAAGTATTCTTTTCATTAATATTCATGGCTATCATAAATATCGTCGAAAAAGACCACGGTCGCTCGATATTTATATATATAATAAAACGATGCATTGAGAAAAAATAATGACATATATGTATATAAAAATATACCTTGAAACTGAGCATAAAGATATTCCATTTTTTTTCTTCTAAAGAAAAGATCTTTTTTCGCAAGAACGATACAAGTTTTTTATAATTTTAACTTTAACTACAATATTCATTAAGCTACAATACTCAATTTTCTTTATTAATGCGTGCATAAACATCATTTATACTGTAGATTTTCTTATCATTGAAGCATTTCCTTCTCTACTTCTCTACTACTATGGACATGAGATTATGATTTTAATATAAAATAGATGACATTTCAATTTTAACATTATCTTGATACTGACTGCAAATTATGATCGACGTGATTTTATTATTAGAAGCGCAATATGTTGCGTAATTTGTATATTGTTACGAAAATACAAATTATCGATAACAATATCAATTGGCTTAAAAGATACAAATAGCGTCACGCTATCTATTTGAAGACTGCAGCAAAGTAAAGAGAGATAATAATATATGGATTTAACGTGTGTGCGAAAGAGAAGATAATCAATATTATCTTCTTGCGTGATAGTAAAATATTTAAGAAGTTGTTTGTTTGATGCTTTGAAAAGAACAATGCCGAAATTATGTAAGTAATGAAGTATGTGAAATAAAAGAGAAGTTATAAATTTACATCGCATTTAAATTTGATCAGATATGCATGGCAACAGCGTGTAATAACATGCGACAATGATGATCGTATTATGGAGAAAAAAAATGATAAAATTATCAGAACGGTAATTATACTAATTTGAAATTTACTCTTTACTTACTCTTATTACTCTTTACTTTAATCATTTCTTTTAATATTTATATGCTTATGTTACATTACGCAATTATACCAATTTATTCATGCAAGAATACATTTTTATATTCGCGATATTGCAGAAAATTTTCCATATTTATGAGAAACATGAAATCATTCAGATTACAAGAGATTCAAGATTGTAAGATATTTCGAATTTTACTCTAATCTTGATATCATACAAATAACAATACAAGTGACTTCTTATATATTTTGTTGTCATGCGAGAAGGTGATGTTAATTATCTCCTGTCTTTTTCATACGCAGAATATGTATAAATCATTTGTCCTTACCTTGTCTTTATTATCTTACAGCAATAATTTATAAGCTGACACTTTTTATATTTCTTGAGATATATATTAATATCGATATTGACATCCATATCGATAATTTGAATTACTTCGGTTATATAATTACCCAATAATTATTATTTATGTGTTTAATACGTGGTAACTTCTATATACGTCACACATTTAAATCTTTTGTCTTCTTCAAGATGTTAATGTGTTTTTCAAAAGATATATTATCGATACAGGTTGACGGATAAAAAGAATAAAAAAGAAATAAATACAAAAAAAGAATATGAATAAAGGAGAATAGAATTAATTAACATTATAAAACATTCGTTGACACGAGCTATTTTTATCAAAATTATTTTTCTCATTCCTTTTATTCATAATTTTTATATTAGATTTATATTATTTTATGAATTGATTACTATATGTTTAATATATAATATAATATATACACTTAACTCATAAATTTATTTCTCTTCCGATTAAAATATAAATTATTAGCATACAAATTAGCACACTGATTGCTGTTAATTTTATCTGACGCAGCAAACTGGCTGATGTTTTTTCAACATCATGCGTCGTACATAATATTACGTTAATCTCGATCATGACATTGCTCCTGCACGTTATTAATTTTTTTGTCCCACATACTAAACAGGTCAAGACTATCAATATACATGAAAAAGTAACGATTTTATGAAAGTCAATTTTTACTCTTGGTACAAAACAGGATATAATAAAATAAAAATTCTGAGAAAATCTAAATAGGAATTTTCCTGTAAAAGCTTGCATTTACAAGCTTCGGTAAAAATCGACAAGTGTATGTCTGGATGTTCGTAATTTTATAAATCGACGATCTTCAGGTGCTCTTCAATCCTGAGATAAGTATCGCGATGTTTACGCAACGATCAACTCTTGCGAAATTACCGATTCATGCTAGCTATTTCTTATTTAATAAATTAACAGTCACTTTACGATTCGCTTAGCCAGTTTTTGCTGCGCCATCAAGTGCCATCCAAATTTCGTGTTGTGGAAATTATCAGCCTTTTCTAATGCAAATTGAAATGTAAACATAATAATACGATTATGTTGCAGGTGAACGAAAGACGGAGAGAATCTCGTAAGAGGAAATTGGGACGCGAAGGAACATTTGGCACAATAATCGCTAGCGACCGCGGAAATCGTTGAAGAAAGATTACGCACCATCGAACGAATGCAAAAGTTTTCTTTGTTTCAAATGAGTATCGTTCGAAGAAACGGATAGTGTGAAATCATACGCAATCTAAGTATAGGATAAAAGGAACACTGCACGGATAAAAAAAGAAATATGGAATATTAAAATAAATCGTTCATAACTTCGAAATATTTACAGAAATATTTTGCGTTTTCTTTAAAAAGCGTGAAAATTCAGACAGAATTACGGACAAGTTGCACCTTTGTACATACTATTTATTAATTGTTAAATAAAGCTCACAGGAAACAAGATTTTTTTGAGAACAGGTTCGCTTAATGTCTAGCTGCGTCCACACTTCAATCACGCGCCTGCATTAATCGGCGATCGGCTGAATTTTCAGACTACGTGCGTTAGACATAATTCACCCCACCTACACGATAGACAAACAGCTTTTTTACAGTCGTCCTGACAAGAGCCGATAAGTGTGAGTGAAGAGATAAACTAAAAGCGCGGAAGATAAATGAGCGGAGGATTCTCTTAGTAGGTCAAATCAAATCTGTCGCGATGTCGACGAGACGACGTGAAACAAACGCGCTGTGTATGTCGCGGGCCCGAATGGTCGACATTCAATTCAAGGATCTGTCGTACGAGGTTCAGGTTTCAAAGTTCAAATATCGCGGGACCAAGAAGCAGATTCTAAAGGGTATGAACGGAATTTTCAAATCCACGGAACTGACGGCTATCATGGGGCCGTCCGGTGCCGGCAAGTCCACGCTACTGAACATTCTGAGTGGATTTCAACAGGGACAGCTGCAGGGCACGGTCGAGTATATCAGTAGCGAGGGCAAGCAGAACTGGGACATGTATAAGAAGCAATCGTGCTACATCCAACAGTCGGACAATCTGTACGGTCTGTTCACCGTTCAGGAGAGCATGATGATGGCGACCTACTTGAAAATCGGTAGTAACGCGACGAAGATGTTCAGGCAGCTAGTGATCGATAACATCTTGGAGACGCTAAAGCTGACGAAGGTAAAGGAGACGAAAGTCGACCGGCTGAGCGGGGGACAGAAAAAGAGGCTGAGCATCGCCCTGGAACTGATTGACAATCCGCCGATAATGTTCCTGGACGAGCCGACCACCGGCCTGGACTCGATGGCGTCTCTGCAGTGCATCGTCGCGTTGAAGACTCTGGCAAAGAGCGGCCGAACAGTGATTTGCACCATCCATCAGCCCAGCGCCGCGCTTTACCAGATGTTCGACTACATCTACCTGGTGGTCGACGGCCGATGTATGTACGCCGGTACACCCGACAACACGGTGAGCTACTTCGCCCAACTAGGCTTTCAGTGTCCTCAGTATCACAACCCGGCGGACTACATGCTGGAGGTGGTCAATCAGGAATACGGGGACTACAGCAATCAGTTGGTCGTGGCAGCCAAGGAGTACTGTCAGAGAGAAGAGACATCTCTGAAAGTACGCATCATGAGGGAAGCGTCGTTCTACAACGAGAAGACGAAGCTGATGCTGGACCCACCTTCGGAACTAATAAAATTCAAAGTGTTGCTATATCGTTACATCCTGATAATATACCGAGACTGGTCGGTGAGCCACGTCAAATTACTCCTACACTTCCTCGTGGCCGTCCTGTTAGGCTTGCTGTTCGAGAAGGCCGGCAAGGACGCCAACAAGACCCTCAACAATGTCGGTTTCTTGCTTGTCACCTCGTTGTATTTCATCTACACCAGCATGATACCGGCCGTGTTGAAGTTTCCGTTGGAGATGGCCATTTTGAAGAAAGAGCGCTTCAACAATTGGTACCAATTGAGAACCTACTATGCAGCCATGCTAGTGACTACTCTACCACTGCAAATATTCTTCACTTTTATTTACTCGGCCGTCTCCTACGTGCTAACCAGTCAACCCATGGAATGGAATCGGTTTTTCATGTTTCTACTCATCATCGCTCTGACGAGTTTCATCTCCGAAGGCATAGGCTTGGGTCTAGGCGCAATCTTCAATCCCGTTAACGGCACCTTCTTCGGAGCCATTACCACATGCGCGATGCTGTCATTAGCTGGATTTCTGATTCTCTTTAATCACATGCCGAAGTTCCTTTACTATATTAGCTATATCAATTACTTCAGATACTCTGTAGACGGCTTGGTACAGGCGATTTACGGCTTTCAACGAGAAAAGTTAATTTGCCCGAGTCAGTATGACTATTGTCACTTCCGAGTACCATCGTTATTACTGGAAGAGCTACGTATGTCCAAATCCATATTCTGGGTAGACGCCGTCATCTTGTTCGCCTGGTTCGTGATCATTCGAATCATGGTTTATATCTCGCTGAAAAAAAGACTTTCAAAAATATGAAGAAGTCGCGAGGACTGCTGTTGAAGTGGGCATTACAACTATTTGAAACGAAGCATGATCCGAGGCGAGATTCTTCCGGATTTCGTGAGCAACTCGCTGCCTTTGCACAACGATCAACGGAGAAGCGTGTTGTCGTGACCTTTCGCAAGGATATATTCGCGGAAATATGTCAGGAAAAATTTATGTAATGTCAGTATGGCTGTGACAATGTAGTATGCATATCGCCTCGTAATAATCTTTCCGTTAAGGCTTGACGGTAGAAGGTCTATAGCGGTGATGTAGCAGTTTCTAAATATAGTACGCTTCACAGAGTGAGATCTTACAATTATTTCTTACTTCAAGATAGAGGGTAGTTGATAACTTCAAAAGAAAATCCGGGACAATCGGTTGCAATAGACGAAATGCTTATGCAACTTATGTACAGCAGGAAGTAAAGGTAACAGTTATAATTGAGTCGAATTTTCCAACTTGATCTGATGCAAACCAGTGAAATGTGGAAGGAGTGTGGCTATAGAAAGTGAACTGTGACACTGCGAACGCTAAGCGTGTGTCGATACTTTCACGTTCGTGTTCAATGAGACACATGCTGGATAATCGATTAGCGCGGCTATTAATTAAAAAAAAAAAAAAAAACTACCGAAAGTTAGAAAATTTTCTTTCATTAATGCGTAATGAATCTTCTTCAAGTTCTCTGTACCGATAATTTTTTCTCGAAATTCTCTTTTTCTTTTTTAGGTCTGAGTAGTCTTATTACATTAGAATTGCTACGTAGCAGCGTATGAAAGTATTCAATAGGCTTTATTCAGTTTATAAATATGCTACCTCTTCGATATCTCTATGTACAGTTACATATATCATTATATATGCGAAAAGTTATCGATTACAGTCATGAGTCATTTCCTTTCAATTTATTAATATCACATAATAAGCAAATGAATTTATATATACGATACGATAAATTATTGCTATAAAATTCTCCTTAAATGGATATATAAATACAAATTTATTTCACTAGCTAAAGACTCAGGTAAAGACTAATGAAATTATTGCAAATCCGTATAGACTCGAAATAGATAGATAAATCATTACGTAATCGAGAGATAAAATATAGGTAATAAAATTGCTACATTCTTCGTCGACGAAGAAATTACAAAGTCAAAAATAGCTTATTTATTATTCCGACGTTAAGTCTATTATAATTATTAAATGTCAACGAAACATTCATATTAGAAATTTAATATTGGATCTCTTCCGAATAAATTAGTCATTTTATGTGATAAAGACGTCCTCTCTTAACTTATTCGATTAAACGAAATTATTCCATGCGACGTGAAATTTGATTTTTATAAAAAAAAAAAAAAAATTATTAGTAAGGAAAAAAATAAAGTGAGAAGCTATAAAACAGCATAAGATTTTTCCTGGGTTATATAATGTCGCAGGTCATAGGTTAAAAACCGCTGAGCACGTAGAATTTGCAACAGGATTTCTTAACCGAGGCTAACCACGTGTTTCACATTAGGAGAGCGATGAACCGCTAATATCGCGGTCGTGCAAATATAATTGCGCAATAATATTATATAAGACTGTGCAACAGGAGTTGAGGAACAACCAAATTAATAGCCTTTCACTATCTAATGGAATTATCTCCATCGTGCGCAATGATAAATTCCTCGATGATGATTGGGAGGAATAATGTTGTTCTCTTTCGACTTCAGTCTCGCAGATTAAATTAATAAGTTTATTTTCGCTGCATATTTCTTCAGAAAGAGACGGACCAATGACTTGTCAAAAGCGCGATGATCTTGTCTTGTATCTAACATGAGGTACGAGAAATGTAAACTTCAAAAAGTGGACTACAAATGCTTGCATGTACTGCAAATAGTTTGTATAAGTTTTGCGGCGTATCAATTAAAAGTGAGCGAATACAGGACCGCGTGGCGTGCTGTACTCATTAATGTCTAAAAATATCTACATACTGTGCATACATAGCTAATCATTATTTCGCGTATATAATGAAATATAATTAAAACTTAAATCAATGCGTATCATAGGAGCACAACGTAAAACGGGCGCGCGCGCGCGCGCAATGTAAATATTATCTAAAATACTGAGAGTATAATATATAATAACATAAAATAACGAGTGAGAAAGAAAAAAAAGCAAAGAATGGCAAATACAGCGCGTAAAATTATATTGGAGAGAACAAAAAAAAAAAAAAAAAAAAAAACAAAAAAGAAACAAAACGTTTGACGGATCTCTCGGGATCTACGTCAGGCGACACTGTGATTATGGAAAAAATGGCACATTTATTATATTAGTGATAGTAGTATTACTAGTGATATAATTACATATTTTTTTTCTTTCTCAATCGATACACTTGTTCACTCTCTCTCTCTTGCTCTCTCTCTCTCTCTCTCTCTCTCTCTCTTGCACTCTTCCATTTATTCTTTCTTTCTCGCTCTCTTTCTCTCTCTTTTATTCAGTTTAGATATTTATATCCATTTCATACTTCATTAATATTAATAATCGCATTCTTTTTAATCGCATGTAGGTCGAAGAGATCAGTTTCAATATCCTCTAGGCCCATTCACACAAACTGCCTACAACCCACTTACGCATTAATCCTTTTTTTATTACATATTATACAATATTATATATCTAATATAGTTACACCCTTATATGATATGATAATTATCGATTCGCAATTGTACCAATAAAACTGAACTCTTACACAGGTAGACCGCAATGAATAGTTCCTTACGTTCTCATCGATATTAACGCTTAATAGTAATCATAAATTGATTTCTTGCCGGAGTTTACAATCAACTCGTTATACCAAACGAAAGTGTGGTATCCCGTGTCCTCGATATGCGCGTACTTCTTCGAAAATAATGTCATTATTAAGAGCAGAATTATTTCATTTCATATACAAAGATCTGTGTGAAGGGACCTCTACGGCCGATAATTTCGACTTCGACCCCCCTGTGTAGACCTCTTCGCTCTTCAACTTCATTTTGACTATCTACGACTATCGACACGTGTCTAGCTTAGACTGGCTTACGAGCTATTTATTGTCGTTATTATTTTACATGATTACCTTCGCGAATACAAGTGTGTGATCGTGTATTTTATTAGTATCTGTGAGCGGCTCTTTCTGCAATTTATCGTAATATACATTTATCGTTACGTCACTCTCTTCCTCTTTTTCGCTCTCTTTCTTTCTTTTTATTTGTTAAATATAATTTTATGAAGCGTCGCCGCGAAGCAACGGAGCATGATTATTAATTAAATCGGAGCGAGGTTGTGCGAGTTCTTGCCGATCGGAGTATCTATAATCTACAGATCCTGATCGAGAACGAAAGTGATTTTATGGTAGGTCTACGATCTAGTGAAAATATTTAAATTTACAGCTTATAAAAATCACTATTGGGATCATTTTTCTGATTCTTCTTGTATCTCATATTATTTCGCATTGAGATTGATTTGGAAAATAAAATATTTTAAAGTATTTATAATGTCAGTATTGTATCAAATATTAGAGTATTAACAGTATAATACTGTATAATTGTATCCCAATTCGCAATTGTAGAATGGTTTTTATTTTACATTTTTATCATGTGTGTGCGTTCAACTGTCTCTAAAATATGTGTCCATAAATCATACACAGAGAGAACGATTTCTTTGGATTTAATAAATTTTATTAGATTCAAAGAAATTTATTTTTCGAAATAGTCCAAACAAATCAATTATTGATCAACAAATTCAATCACTTGGTATTTCAAAAATAATAAATTGCTTTATTTTAAATATTTGTTTAATAAATTATTTAAAAAACATAACACTCTTTATTATAAGTTTCAACAATATTAAAAAAAATCTCTTTTTTTCATTGAAACAATATTTAATCTAGCCAAATAAAATATTATTTAGTTCAAAGATAAATTTTATTTCCTTTAAATAATAGTGTTTCTTCTATTAAACAACATGATATACACTAATGAAACAACAAAACTCTTAATTCAACAAAATAATGTTTAATATAAAATTATGTAAATTATTAAAAAAATAAAAAAAATTATTGTAAAATTATTGTTTAAATTAAATACATTTAAATCAAACAAATAAAATTACTAAATCTAAAGAAATCTTTTTTTCAGTGTATACGTTATGAAATTTAGGTAGTTAAAATAATTTAAAGATTCCTTATTAGCTAATTTAAAAAAAAAATTATTTTAATAAAATTTTTCTTGAATAAAATCTCTAATATATATATATATATATGACAGACATACAGGGTGTTTTAAGTTTTAATGGTCAAACTTTGTCATTACATTCTATGAGTCTAAATAAAACAAAAATTTTATATAAATACAGATCGCTTATGACTTTATTCAAAAGTTATAACAAAAATACGAAATACGAAAGAAATGTTAACTTTTTTTAACTCATTACGGTACAATATAGGAATAAATCCATAATATTTACATAACTTGTTTATCTAAGTCATGTTCATATCATTTCACTCTCTGAAGTTATCAAAAATAGCATGATACTTTTAACCTTTCAAGATTAATTTTTAAAGAATATATAATTTTTTAATTAATTTAAGATTAATTTTTTAATTAATCAAGATTCATTTTTATAGAATAAATGGAATTCACGTAATGAATTGATATGAAAAATTAATGATATATGTATTCAATGAAATGAAATAAAATAAAAATGAAATTCGAGTAGAGTAATAAATTCGATTTTTGACTGCTGTCAATGTTGTATTGTCAAAAACGGTGAACATTTTAAAATGGAGTATTAATTAATTTTAAAAAGATTAAAAATATCATGCTACTTTTGATAATCTCAGATAGTGAATACAGCTTGAATATATATAAACTTGAATAAATATAAATATAAACATTGTTGATTTATTCTTATTATATTGCAATAAACAAAAATTAACATTTCTTTTGTATTTTGTATTTTTGTTATAACTTTTGAATAAAACTGTAAACGACTTATGTTTATATAACATAATTTTCTTATTTCGACCCATAAAATATACTGACAAAATGTAGCCATTAAAACCTGGGACACTGTATAACACTGGTACTTAAAATAGTTATATAATTGAATAAGTATATGATTTTGTATACGTCCGTAAAATCATATACTTCAGAAAAAAATATTATATGAAAATGTTGAAGGTTAAATTAAAAAATAAAAATATTGAGCGAAAGAGAGAAAATATTTTGCACATACTTATAATAAATATACATATGATATGTTCGACATATTTTGATATGAGTTTAAATCTTGAAAGTCGGTAAAAGGAAAGCCTGTCACAGAGTCTGAGCAAGAATATATAACATTTATACGATCGTCCATAATTGTGGAATATACTGTCATGCCTTTGAAGAAAAATATAGCTGTATAGACATACATTACGCAAAAGAAGATATTCCCAATAGATGGAAAGAGAAAGAAAAAGAAAGTAGAGCGGAAAAGAGGCAAAGTAAACGAGCACTCGATGCGTTTGCATTAGTTCCTTTTTTTTTCTTTTCAATAAAATTTATTTATAAGAATCTAAATAAATTAAAATACATGGCAACTGGGTACAGATATGTTTGAGCTATATTTTTGTTCAAAAACAAAAATGTCCCGTTCTTTCTCTCTCGCGAAAAATCTTATCGACATGTAATTAATCGATAATAATAATAATAATAATAATAATTAATAATAATTAATAATAATTAATCATGATTATGACAGATTGATTGGTTTGGCTCTTTTCGTACTTGTGCGAGCGATGAATCGTGTTTATAACGACCTTAATCACGTCTTACGAAGCTTATTTATTTCGTTCGCTTGAACCATATTCCACTTCACTGTGTATATATATATATAAGTACAGAAAGTTTCCTCGAATGATCGGTGGCAAAGATAGCGCAGGAAGAGGAGCGCCCTGAAAATCTGACAAGGTCCAGAGTGATTCAACTATGTACCAAAACCAGTCGATGCCATCGAAAAATCGTTCTTTTTTTCTTTAGCAATGCAGCATCGTGAAAGAAAAGCACTGCATAGCGCATCTGTGAGATGCATCTGTTAAAAATCGTTATATATCATAACAAGGATATTTCATATATATTTCATAAGTAATTTTCTTTTCGCGCATGTCTTGGCACATATAAATGCTTTTTAATTCTCTTGTTGATAATGTATATGCATTTTTTATAGTAAATGTAAAACCATAAAGCGCGCGCAATCTAGGTCTATAATCGTGAAGAGATTTTCCAATTTCTTCCGTTTTGCTTCGTATTTTTACTGCCCAATGCTTTTCTTAATGCCGCAATAATATTGGGACAATTCATTTTGGAGTTGCAATTTATATCCGTGTCAAAACACGGACAATAAAAGACATAACATGTAAAAATTATTAATATATAATTCAAGAATGTCCTAAAATGTCTTAAATTAAATATCTTTCATGATTCTTAAATTAAAGATCGTTCGAACGATTACTGTAATAAATGATTAACAAATTATGTGTTGAAAATAATGCAAATGTTATCTCTTATAATGTTACTTCTTATAATGTACGTTTTCGGTTTTGGGCACGGATCGTTCACGCTATATTTTTCCTATAATTACTATGAAAATATTTTATACAAAATATGAAATAATTGAAATCGCTTGTAATATATAAAAATGAGATATGATTTGCGTATATAGCAAATATATATGCACATAAATTATGCTTAATATAAACTATAACTGAATACATTAATAATATTCTCAATAATAAAAGCAAGCTCAATAATAAAACCAAAAAAGTTCTAAAAATGGCACTTAAATGGCATACATAATCAAATTCTAGTCGTGAAGCAGTTGAAAAATAGTAAAATAAATATGCTGATAGCTTCGTTAAGTAGGGTATCTTTTCACGACTATGTTTTCTTACTTTCTCTGAGATGGTAGGATGTTGATATTAAAAATTAGAGTATTTTAGATAACACGGTGTTATAAAAAACTTACTATTATATCTGCTTCTTCCAGCTTCTTTTAATACATGTCTATAAATAAAAAATGATATGTATAGATGAATATATACATTCATTTTATATATATATATATATATATATATCATTATATATATATATATATATATCATATAAAATCATTATATATATATATATATATAATGATTTTGTGTGTATATATATATATATATAATGATTGTATATATATATATAAATACATATATTCATATATGCATATATATATATATATATATATATATATTGTGTATATACATATATACATTCATATGTATATGCATATATATGTGCATAGATCTATTTTATATATATATATATATATTGTATGTCATATATATATATTTTTTTAAATTTTTATTTAGCTTTAGAAAAGTAAATCACAAATTAAATAAAATAATATAAAAAATGATATATTATTTAACATTCTCATTTTTTCTGTTTCCCTAATTAAGTTATATTTAAGGAAAAAGAAGCTGCAAGTATTGGAATATGAGTTTCTTATCACACCGTGAACTAATTGCAGATGATATTCTCGCGAGCGTGAACGAACCGCTAGCATCTTCAATTCACATTCTGAACGCTTGTAAGTAATAATGGTCTCTATGTACAATTCTGTCACAGTCTAATAATCAACATAAAGGCGACATAATCCGTATGTTTTATATATATTGGCAAAAAATGAACTCTGTTATAAGCGAGGAATTCTTAATCATCGCGATTTTGCCAATTCTGTTAATTTAGATCTGAAAAAGTATATCTAAATATACCTATATGTATATATACATATATATATATATATATATATATAATATATATATATACATATATATATATATATACATATATATATATATATATATAATATATATATATATATATACATATACATATACACACACACAATTCGGAAATATGCTGCCTTTATTTTCATCTCTAGTCAATGACACTGGTTTTCGCCAACTTGGATTCTCTTCCCTAGCTATTGCGCGTTATAACGTAAACGTGTCGGTAGTGTATACACAGAAGTGGGTAATTTAACATGAGTCAGCAGCGAAGTTCGATCGTTAATAAAATTTCGATCGTCCTACACATTATATATCTCGAAAGAGGAACCATATTCCTTTATTTTTTCTTTTCGCTATTTATAAAAATAATTTGAAGCCGCCTTGAGGGGGTAGATGCCTCTTAAAATTACTTGCCCTATGTTTAGGTGAGCACGTATGGAACTTCTTCCCTTCTTTAACTGCGTGTTGAAAAGTTGCAAAAAAATTATAAATATTTTTGTGTCGCTCTTGTTAAACATTGAGACATATCTTTAAATAAATAATAATTTTAAAGCAATTCAAATTAGAAGAAAAAAAATACAAAAATATTATTTAATATATAAATATTAAAAGTAATAAATTAAAAGAAATATTTCATAATTCAAAATGTAAATAGATTTTTCATCTTCTCTTCATTCTTCCAATAATATACAAAATGCAACACATAGTACTCATAATTTTTTGCACAATTCATAAGAGCAGAGACACATCCTATATCCGATATGCAAGTCATGTTTGTAAACTTGTTTCTTATTGATTTTAAGATGTATCTACCCCTTAACACAGAATGATACCGCCACTGAGCCGCTGCTACTGCGGCTGTGGTGGATTGTGCTGAAGGGAAGGTTGTGGACCCTAAAACAAAGATTAATATTTTAATACTTCTTATACTTTAGTTATATAAAGTAATCGTTTGTACAAATTGTATTAACAAAATCTTACAGGTAATGTGGGAAAGGGCGGTTGGGAGTGCGCGTGTGGATGAGAATGCGGATGTGTTATGTGCGCTGCAAGATGGCCTGGTAACTTCGGGCCATCCTCTGCTTTCTCCTCTTCTCTTCTTTTTAAACACGCTGCTTTCGGATTAAGATTCCGCTCTATACAAAGAAGAAATATATTAGACATAAAAATATCAATGGTTTATGTTCAAAATGCATGTTGGCACACGTACCTCTGACTTGTTGTTCAAGTGTCATTATAACTTCGACAGCCATGTTGAGGATACCGAGTTTCGTTTGAGGTTTGTCCGTCTTTAGATGTGTCATACACATTCTACCAAGTTCCTTTAGAGCCTCGTTGATATCCCTGATACGTATCCTATAGCGGAAAATAAATTTTATGCATTAACAACCTTTTTATGGTAACTTTTAACTTAGTAACTTTTTCAAATTCTAAAATTAAAAAAACGAAACTTGATTATATATTATATGTAATAATGTTACATATTTTAACTTATATATTCATTGAATTAAACTTTCGTAAGAAATATTTTTTCGTATATGTTTACAATGAAAGATTATATAATATTATATAATATAAAGCCGAGCAAATTATAAGAATTGTGATTGTATCATGACATTTTATATATTATGATTCTTTACTAATAAAAATGCAACTGTACAAGCATGTGACAGGAATACATTTTTCATGCATATATGTTTTAGAACATGCCGATTTTGTGAAACGTTATATACGGGGAAATATGTCATTTATTTTCATCATCATCATCGCGAGAAATATATTTAGCATTCATGCTATATTGTTGTCACATATACATAGAATACGGGCCGCTGTTACTACTGACCAGAATTGTCACACCATGTGGATTAAAGTTTATTTCTCTTTTTCTTTTCACGTTCGCTGCGTATATCATTGATCTTACCTTTCCCTAGCGTTATTTGCTTGCCGCCTCTCTTTCTCCCTTTGCGCCTTCATGTCGGGATCATCATCCTCGTCCTCAGCGCTCGAACAACAGTTGCGCAATAACAATACGCGATTAATCACCTGACTTACGTCACAACTTACTCTAGCCTATATTGCTAAATTACCTAATTACAGCAATCGAATTTACTAATGTGAGCGACACGCGCCTGCGCGCACAGTCACAAATTGCAAGAAAATTGCTTTTAACTTGCTGATGCCTAATCACATAATTGTTGTTCGAGCGGATTTTGTATACGTATGTCTATATATATATATATATGTATATACTTCTTGTTGCGATAAACAAGCAATATGATAATGAACACACGCAGGTGGTTTCATAATTTTGAAATTATGGATAGTAGGTTTTACGAATTTAAAGGCCCGTATTCTTTGCACAGAACAAACTGATGGTGAATAATCACGTCAAAGAGCAGTGATCTTTTGGATTGAAAAATGTAGATCTTCTATTTTGACGCTGCTATACCTAGAAAATTCAGAATGCAAATGACACCTGTATAATATAACTTTTTTTTAGGATAACATAATTTGGAAGGATGAAAATAATCACAAAAATAATTACAAAAGAAAATAAAATATAAAAAAATTAAAAATATAATTGACACATTAAAATGTTTAATCGTTATTGAAAAATCAATAACAAACGACTTTTTATTTTGAGAATACATGACAATTCCTCATAATAAAGTTCCAAAATTTGTACCACACATGTATGGCAAATACAATGAGATTTATTAGTTTACAAGTAGTACGACATGTTCCTTTATTTGCGCAAAGATAGTAAAAAATATGCTTGGAGGAAAAGAGAAAAATCTATACAACTGGGCAATTTGATGCAACGTTCAGTGATGCAGAATAAGTGCGGAATGTTCTAAACGAAATAGCATGCCTAGGGACCGAATCGCAGCTGAATTAAAATGAGACTGATTTGCAGGTACGCACGAGAGAGCTGTCAACATTCCATCTTGCCTCATCTCATTTCTGTCCTTAACCAGAAACATTTTAATTTCCACGCCTGAATACGGGCCTTATACAGTGCAACGGATGTAAAGGAGTTTTCGGATTTGCGGGGACATTTATACTTGTGTTGTAACAGAGTCGTAAACATGCCACGAGTTCCCTTTGAGATCGTTCGAATTAATGTCTCAACTGGTTTATTGCTCGTCACAAATGGTACCTCGTATTTTTAGGCATGCATACGACTAGGTGACAGGAACTTTCCCCGAGGAAACGTACAGCGGAGTCTTCGTATGTTACACTGATGCATAGATACATACGTATCACTTACATTCGTAAGCGACGTATATGTATATGTATCGGAAATTGTGTGGGAACGAGAGAAGAGATCGGAGCGGGAGTAGAATTGTTTGTATCAAGATGCAACAAAGTGCGTACTGCGTGTGTTCACTAACCTTTCACGCACGTTGTTGGCCTGGCGACGTTCTTTCTCGCGCACCGCTTTGGTGCCAGGATCGTCGCAGTCTTCATCGGCACTCGAACAACGGTTGTTCAAAGACACAGCAAGTTAGTTCGAGAATATATTTTCAAAGGTCGGATATTGTATAAATTTCTAGTATTCATTAATTCGATTTTTAATATATTAAATCAATTCAAAAGTTAATATTCCTTGTGTTTTTTTTTTTTTTTTTTTTTTTAAATCTCTAGTTCAACGTATCGAAAATCGGAGCGAGACTATGGGCGACACTCGTGTGTGTGTGTGTGTGTGTGTGTGTCTCGAAGATGATTACAGTTTCTCTTAATTTTTTTATCATTTTATCGCTCGAGTCGTTTGATCTACCGAGGGAATCTTGGTTGGTGTCTGAAAGAATTTTTCCAGATACTTACTATCTGCGCGATCGCTTCGTTCCTTTTCCTTGTGACGTCGAGTTGACTGTAGCAGCTCCGATTACACCAGCAGCTGCGAGCTCGCTGCTCGACGGCTTCGTCTCACCGCCGCTACTGTCGGGCGGATCTTTTCTCTTTTCTAAGGGGATGTATTCTGCTCATTATTAATACTGCCGTGTAGATTTTTCATGATTGCTGCATTGTTATATATAATTTACAAGATGGTAAAAACCAGGTAAAATTCGCGCTAGTTCAAAGAGTTTTCTTTTCTTTTCTTTTTGTTTCTTCGTGATTCTAAAACTACTTGGCGGAACACATCCCAAGGGGGTTTGAAAATACGCTATGACAGTAGCCTCTATTCGAGCACTGTCGCAGATTATCTGATGCAACCGCGGAAAAATGACACGGAAAAGGAAAAAGAATAAACCGCGGTCGACCTTCGGCCGAAGATGGCGATCACGATCTTCGATTATCCCCGAGCTTTAGGCAAGGAGGTTTAGTCACGAAACCGTGAAAAGCGTCCAATTAGGAGTAGGAAGCGCGCAGGGAGTCGCTCAATCCTGATTCAACCGATCGTCTTAAACGTTTCCTTTCTTTCTCTTTCTTTCTTATTCGATAATTCGCGAGAGTACTGGCTCATGTATGTTGTGAGTCTCTTTACAAAGTCTCTTAAAAGTCCTCGCGGAGATAAATCAGACGATTATGTGCGAAATTACGATCACTTTTATGTCGCGCTCGGTGACGCATGGAATCACGAGCGAAACGTTCACGGTTCAATTATTTACGCGGAGCTGCTATCGAACGCATTTCCTTACGCTAAAGCGATTCGAGCTATTTAGTTCACAATACGCTCTTTTCTTTTTTTTTTTTTTTTTTTTTCACGGAAGTTGTTTCAAATGTGGTTTCGCGAATTTCCATTTATTCCTACTAGCACAAAGTGCGTAAACAGCTTCCAAATCCGCAAGAATGTTCTGCATTCCTTCGGCCAGCTAACGCAGGATCTCCTAATCCGTAGTAAAAGGATACCAAATGTTCTGCGTCGGCATAATGATTCTAAGAGGCCGGGAGAAAAGGAACAGAGACAGCAACGAGATGGAAAGAGAGAGACGAGGAGAGAGATAACCGAATGTACTCGCGAGAGAATAATGCAGGCACGACCGCCGGACAGTAAAGACTTAGCGTGATTTATCTAATATTTCCTTATTCGGCCGCGAGTCCGTTGTGTTAGAACACCTGGGAGCTCCTTCCCTTTTCCCTCTCCTTCGCGGTATTCATGGGAAAAGTGACTGCTCGATGATGCGACGATGCGAGAATAGAATGGCGCGATCAAAGCAACGCAACGTCACGATTGTAACTTTTCCCGGTACTATTTTTTATCGAAAAATCACGCTAGACGCTTTTGGGTAGATCGCCAGTCGAGTCATCAATGCTGGCTGCGAAAATCATTCGCCATATTGAAAAATTGCCAACTGATTTTTTTCCATGTTGCAAATTATATCGCAATTTATTTATCTAATGTCACTTCGGGGTCAACTTACTGGCATTCGTCACAGGTAACCTTTCGATTTTAATGGAACCGTCCGTGTCGGGCGTAGGCGTAAGACCGGGATAAGAACCCTGTGGTTGCGTCACCGTTACCGCAGGATGTGGACTCGCCTGAAAGACAGTAATACCAAGTGTATACAACCGAAAAAGAGTTCGAAATTCCTTCATCCGTGATTGTGTAACCGCCTTGATATTGTCAATTCGCCGGTCATAAACGAAAAATCCTTACCAAATGGTCTAACTGCGGTGGTGACGTATGGGAGTATAACCCGCCGTGGGGACCAACCGGGCCAAGATGAAGGGCCACTTGACTCTCGGCGTGGTTCCTCAGTACGTTTATGGCATCGTCTAACCGCTCCTCCATCCGTGTCCCCTGTACCAACAGAATACCGAAAATGCGACTCGATTACGCGCCGATAGTTCAAGATTGCTCCTGTATTAAGGATGCGAGCGGAAAGTGTATTACTGACTTTATTATTTTTTTTTTTCGTTTTAAATTCCTATGTTTATTCGAGAGAAATTGGCAGAAGGAAAAAGGTGAAGTCAAAATTGAATTCTCTTATCTATACGCTTCTAAATTAACACGATAGAAAAATAATTCTGCTGACCGAAGAAATAGATTTCGCGAGGAAGGACAGAATTGCGAAAATATTATATAAAAGGAAAAAGAAGTTCGTTCGACCGATTGGGGGTTAAAGAGTTTAACGCGCTTTAATGTCGACTGATTATTGGAACGCATTTATGTTAATAGAAAAGTACAAGCTACGATTATACATTGTACACAATGAATATCTCATATCACAATATATAATCATATAATTAATCGAAAGCGTAATCAGCGAAAATCAGGAAAAAGTGCAACGGACGATGTTTTGGCATTTGTTTTTCGTGGTTTCGGCGTAAACATGCATAAAGGGATATGTAAAAAAAGAAGTGATAAAATGAGGAGAGAAAAAAAAACTGAAATTTCGGCAGTCCTCACCTCGGCGTGGTCACGAAGAAAGCCGATGGCATCGTCTAGCCTCTGCTGTTCAGGCGCCGGCTTCACACACAACACCAACGCAACAACAAAACCAAAAAAAAAAAAGATAGAAACAACCAAGTCAACACAACGTTCACAACAAACAGGACGGAATAAACAAAAATGTGTCAAATGAACGGGAAAGATGACAAACTTAATAACTTTTACGCAAATTGAGGGGTGGGGGGAGGATATAGAGATAAACAGCCGCTCGTGAGAGAAGCACACAAACGGTGATTTCTCGGTGCAAACGCTATCATGCACTTTGTGCAACTTGTGCTGCGTGATCATGTGCAAATAGCGAGATCGTACTATAATTTTTCCAGAAAGAAAAACATTTTGATACAAATAAAAACAAAAAAAAAAAAAAAACACGATTTCCTCTTCGATTTCTCGATCTCCATTTGTATGTCAATACTGCTCCGCCATTATTCATCCTCCCCCCTCAGACAAAAAATAAGAATTGCGCATGTAGTAATAATTGATAATATCAACGTGTTGCTTCAGCGTACGTATCAAAAAATGTAACTGTCGTGTTCAAATGTTCATGTAAAAGTAAAAATAATTATCGTGAAGCGGCTAAAATTGTAACACGCGTTCGAGGAACCTTTCAACGATGTTTACTTAATTGTACCTCGACTTCTGAGATTTCTGTATAATGTAGAGACAAAGGCCCATATTCCGAATTCTCTTTTGTACAGATGTCTCTAAAAGTAGCTCACCGTTAATCAAGAAGGTTTCTTTATTGATTAGAGATATTTTTATTGATAAGAGGATTTAGAATATGGGCTTAAGTCAGCAAGTAATCGGAACGGTAAATAATTTAAGAAGAAAAAGAATGTTGAAAGGATCCCGCGGTTGCTTCCTCCGACGCTTGTACCGTCGTAATTAGTAATCAATACAAATACAAAATAGCATCTTGATACGCACCATATGAATACCACGATTGGGATCCGCCGTAAAATGCGGAGATACTGGCGCGGCTCCAGGTGCCCAAGCCGGTGCCGAGCCGGTTAAAGGTGGTGGCGAACTGACGGGCGTAGATGGATTACTGCTATAACTGGATACTGATTGGTCCGTGGGATAAATCTGCGAAAAATGTCGCGATAACGACGCAGTTGTGACATAACATTCCGAATCATCCGCGAGGTAATGACGTCGCGTCATAAAGTGAAATATACGTGAGATGTATCGAAAGAAACATTACGTTAGATGCATCAACGTGTTATGTGAATTATATGTATAGATCATCTAAGTAGTCGTTTCATCCGAATAACACTCGTTATTCCAGATCCCCCATCAAGTATAATTTATTTGCATCAAGTATACTGTCTGGTAGAAAAACTTGACGACTCGACACATACTCGAGTACTCACGACGGACGCGAGGGTCTTGCCAAGTGTGTCGTCCGTGGTGGATTGCTGGTTCGTCGTGGGTGCAGTGTTGGGCGCGGAGGGCGCGGTCGTCGGTGCACCAGGACTATGGCTATATTGCAACGATGCCGGCGACGGCGCCCCTGTGCCACTGTTCGCCGCGACCGCGGCACTACCCCGGAATGTCGACATTGGCGGCAGGGAAGCCGCACTGGTCACCGCCGAGCCCAAGATCGGCGCTGCAGATTCACCGTTCGGCGACATCGCCGAGTATGCCTGAAACCACCAAGCGCAAATCGGTTCGACGCTCGATTCTTGTGGTAACCGTCTCAGGGCGAAGTCGTGGGAATGCACGATCGCGTCTTCAACGTTAATTATCGAATTTGCGTTTCGGAATTCTGTCCTCGTCCAGGACTTCTGGTTTCTGTAGGAGGGACCTTTGTACAGGGCACGCAGGTCTGACCGATTTGTAAAACAAGCAAGATAATGATGTCAATTATGTGACAATATAACTCGGTTTTAGAGATATCTTTATCCTTGCAGATTTTGTGATAGGAGAAAACACATTTGTAAGAAACTGCGTGGAATTCCAGAGGAGCTGTGCACGCGTGAAACGGCGAATTGATTTATCTCGTGTAGCTACAAACGATAAAGGCCTCCGTTACAAGTGTCTCGGAGTGATTTCCAGGAGCCGCGCGATTTGTACGATTTCCTCAAGCGCGTCTTCCTGCTCATAATGGATCGCTCCGACCAGCTTTGATATCGGATACGCTGTGAGCGCGTGGAATGGCGCTCTCTCGCACCTACTGAAACCGCTCGTAAAAGTCTAATTTTAAGCCACCGGCGATGTTCTATGGAGCGTAGTGTATTTATCAACAAATTAGAGTGGCCAGGACGCCCACGGAGATCTACGTCCCGTGCGTAAAACGTCGCCTTTAATCGGCACCTTTCGACGAAGAACGAATATCGCGGGGACCGAGAGGATTTTGGCGCGTCAACGAATATACTAGAAAAACCAAAGACACCCATGGGGGGATTCTTCTTCGATGGATAGCGGTGTTCTCGGAAGATGGGTCATCAAACTGGAAGATCGTAAACGTTTAATCTTTGGTAACCAAAAGAAATCTTACCTCGTCTTCGCTTGACTTCGTGCCCTCTTGCGTGCGTTTACCCCAAATCGTACAACATCTTTACGACGTTTCTTGTCATATCACGTACGTCAAAAGGCCGCACTGTAGCTACGCGAACGATAATAAAATGGTTTGTCTTACAGCCGTTAAAAGTCGGACTTTATGACGCGAGGGCACCGGAAGTTTACAGCGATCGGTTACATATATATGTAAAAGGACAGTGTTTTAATAAAAAGAAAAATAACATTGATAATCCCTCTCGCCGTTTATTAGCGATTCCTGTCGAAGACATCGCGAACGCCGCCAGCAGAAGCTCTCCTTTCGTTATCTCAAAGAGAAAAACAGAGAGAGAGAGAGAGAGAGAGAGAGAGAGAGAGAGAGGGGGGGAGGCTGCCGAGAGATGGGTACGAGGTGCCACGAAGAGGAGAATTTCGTGGTAACCATGAACAGCGTAAATCAAACGAAGGCTGCACTTGACTAGAAACACGGAGTAGCGGGAGGGTCGGGGCTATATATAGACGCCAGTGAGTCATTTGACGTTACTCCGGGTACGTGGAGCACTGTCAACAGTGTCTCTCAACCATGGCAAAACGATGAAAAGAGGAACGCATCTCTCTCTCTCTCTCTCTCTCTCTCTCTCTCTCTCTCTCTCTCTCTCTCTCTCTCTCCCCTTTTCTCTCTCTACGCGACAATCGACCGGGTGGTCCGAAATAAGACAGTCAGAAGAGACCACCAGCTGGTCCGTCGGATCACTCGGACTGATGAGGATTAAAGACGACGTCGGTAGGTCGGAGAGTAATGGCCGACCGAGAAGCGTCGCGCGGCTCGTCTTCGAGACGAGCCCGGAGGAGTCGTTCGCGCGAGTTCGCGAATCGCCGCGATGCAAAACTCCGGCGTGAGATTCAGCACGCCTGTTCCTCGACGCGATCGGAATTTATCACGTTCCGCGAAAAGCAAGCCATCAACGATACGATAAATCTCCGAAAAGCTGGCGTATTTGTGGATGTTCTCGATCGAGAACGTCGGGAATCCGTCGGCGTCTCTCGGAATCTCGTCCGAGGAGAGACGTGGATTTCGAACGGTCGTTCCATCTGTCTATCTGTCTGTCTGTCTGTCCGTCCGTCCGTCCGTCCGTTCGTTCGCTTCGCTTCGACATATAACAATGTCGAGGAGATAAAAGTTCGGAATTCCCGGCCGAACTGAATTCAGCGACCGCGACTAATCGCGATACGAGGCGAGCTCGCGAGGAGATTATAACGCTCGAGTGTCCCGGTTGGAAAAATCAATCTTTTCGTCGTCGAATTCAATTTTTGTACCGCCGCGATGGGGCGCGATCGAGGTCTCGTCGGTGACTTTTGGAGCGGCGAGAGAGACGTCGGAGGCACATCGATCTTTCCGGAGCACCGAGATTAAGTCGCTCGCTTAGGTTTTAATCTGTCGACTCTCTCGTCGAGCTCGTGTGTTCGACGACAAAGAATACGAGGAGAAGGAATATCCCCGCGTGTCTATTACCAAGTTCCAGAGACGTCGTTTTCGCGACGGCAGCTCCGTAGGAAACCAACAGACGAGTCACACGTGATTGATCGTTTCTTCGGGTTCAGCCGCGACCGAAGGGGATAGTCTCGGGATAAAAACGAAGAGTAGGAAGACATAGGTAGGAGAAATCACTTACCATGGGGTCGTGGGGTAGGTGCATGGGATAGGCTGGCTGCGCCAGCTGAGGGGGTACGTATCCACTGTATGGGGGTTGGACACCACCGCTATTACCCGTCCATGGGTCGCCAGGACCGGTTCCTGTATTATTACCATCTGCAACAAGAGAAAGGCGCGGTTTCAATCAATCATCGTGTCGTTCGATTCTCGGCCGAATATTCGAGATCGAAATAATAGATTTCAGAGTCAAACGTCCACAAAGAGAGATCTCAAAATATTCTGATAATACGAACGTAATTACTATTACAAATAAGAATTGTACAGCAGTGTATTATCAAACATTGGACTCTCGGACGTTATTTTCCCTTTGATACGGTATATCGTCGATTTTGTTGAAAAATTCTTTTTCACACGATGTAATTGAATTATCGCAATGCAAAATACCGACAGTCTTCTTGACTATCCGTGACTATTCCACTTTCTACGTCACTCAAGTAATAAATAATAGAGCACGTGGCGTTCGGTGAACAGAGAACGTCGCGCACGTGCCCGGATAATGGGCCGTCCAAATCGAGTTAAAATGCGTCCTCGCGAGCGTTTAATCGAATTTTCCCACTCGTCAGGGGCGTCTCGCGCTCCGCTTCATAATGTTTGTTGACAATTTCAGTCGATTAACACGGCGTTCCGCGTTTTGAAAACGCGAGGCGCGCCGAAACTTCCTAATCAAACGCGGCGATGTCATTCCTTCCGCAGTAATTATTTCGAGAACGAGTCCGCGGTATGATACAACTTCTCTGGACTTTCGCCAAGTCGAAATTTCGCGCTTTCTAACGTCTCACTCGGACGCCCCGACGTCGTTTTGCGGCGGAGCCGCACACACACACACACACACACACACGCACACACGCGCACACACACACACACACACACACACACTCTCTCTCCCGATATAAGGGCCAATAGACGCGGTACCCGGCGCGGACCATTATTTCAGTTGAAAACAACAGCAATAAGCTTCGGGAACGTATTTCTTGATACTTTTGCTTGATATAATTCCCGTACCGGGCGCTCCTCGACGAGAAAACGGAAACTAAGCCAAACTACTCGGGCGTTCCTACCAACTACCGGTGTTCGATGTCTGATAAAACTTTTTCGCCCCCTCGTCGTGGCCTCCCATTTATAAGCCATTCCGGTCAGCTACCGGGTGCCACGCGAGCGCCGACACGTATTTCGAAAGCGTACTTAAACTCCTACTTTTCTCATCTGATCCATAATAACGAGCGCCGCGGTGAAAACTTCGCCGATCTCACAGATCTATCATCGTGCGGATCGTCTGAAATATTTGCATGTTTAAGCACGCGGAAAACTATCACAGAAAAATCGCAGAAAAATATTCACTCTATTGCTAAGTAAATTTTAAGTAACGCTTATCTTTAATAAAGAATACTTTCTTGATAATAATCTTAAAATATACTTGTCACAAATTTTAGAGAAACTCAATATCATGCATTAAAAAAAAAAATTATTTTCTTTTAAAGAAAATTTGTTATAAAATTTTATCGAAAAACAGTTAGATTTAGTTAGGCTAAACCAATTTTTTAATTTAATTTGATATTCTTCATTTAAGTATTACACTTGCTAATATATTTTGAATAAACTTAATGCTTACAATAAATCTATGATTTGCGGATACGTAAACTTTTGAAATACTTGAAACAAATAATATTTATTTAAATATAAATAATATTTACTTAAATATAGCCTGTATTTTTCTGTGTGTATAGATCGTTCGTTTTATCAACACAGCCTTTCCACGACTATCTGGCGTTTTCGTTCTTCTTTCACATAATACTCGCGACTTAATGAAACAAACGCCTTGTTATTTCTGTTTAAAGTAACGTTTAGTGAATTAAGTTTGGTATACAATTTCGCTATTATTTCCCGCTGCACAATTCTGAGGAACCGAATATCCGCGCGAAGCGCAGAGCGTGACGGTGTATATCGCACCTGCCTTGTGCGACGACGATAATTTTTCAAAGATCCGTTATAATCTACAAAGTAAACCGTAAACCGCAATTACAGCTCTATAAAAGCAAGCAGCAGCTTCAACTAATAGACCACTTAGAGTGATTCGCGCGACAATTATCCCAATAGCGCGAAGAATCCGTCTCTATATCAATTTTAGAGTAACGAAAATTATAGAGATTACCACCCTAAGAGAGGAACGAATCATGTACGTGACGTAGAGGAGCGACGGGAAATGATTAAAATAACGACGCCAAGACGCCGGGGCTTCGATAAATGCCGTTGCGACAACAAAGTAGCGCGATTCGCAGTGGCCGGTGTGCCGAAGCGAGCGGTGGAAAATTGCTTTTATTGGCAATATCTCGTCGACGAAGTTTCCCCGTGGAATTTTTTTCGACGGCGGCGCGCCGGATATATCCGCGAAATCCAGCGACGAACTTGGACGCGCCGCCGCGCCGCTTGAACAAATAACGAGATTGTTATTGTTTTTACGCGCGACAGGCAGAGCGGCAAATTTTACGAGCGAACGTTAAACAGTTGAATATTAGTGCGCTCGTAAAATCCCTTTTATCGTCCATTCGGATCGTTACGCGATTTCCAAATGATATATACGTATGTATACGTATACGCGCGTACACCACACACACACACACACACACGCGCGCGCGCGCGATGTCCGTGTCGATGGCTGCTGATTTGCAGATAACGATCGATCTATCGAACCTTCCCGGGGCTCGCACTATCTCGTTTAATTACATCCATGTCCGTTGATATCGATTATTAACAGATATAAGTCGGTAATCTACTCCATAACTACTTTCATGAAATTAGTAATCGATAACGAGTCTGTTACCACGCGCTCCATTTTCGTTTTTTATCTAGTGCCTGCCGTTCGGAGATCTCGAGAGGGCAATGACTCATTCAACAAAATTTCACGTATTTTTAACGTGCTATTCCGATTTTTTTTTTTATTTTTATTACCGGCATTATTATTTAATTGCCGTTTCATTTTCGCTCTTACCAATGTAATAAGGATCCGTGTAAAGGGCACCCTTCGGCGACGTGTATCTCGGCGAATCCTGCCCAAACTCATCCGAGCCATACTGCAACAGACCAAACAAATATTCATTATTAAGAATTTATCTTTAAAAATGAAAAAAAAAAAAAAAAAAAAAAAAAAAAAAAAAAAAAAAAAAGAAAAAAATAGAAAAAAAATCCAACGATTCGTTCGAACAAACGACTCGCGTATCGGCGCGTTATGATAAAAAAAAAACGGAAACGGCGTTGTTTATAATTTCCTCGTCATTTTGCAAGACGTGGAGCTTTTCATCGAGCTCAAACGCGTTTCAGCATTTCTGCCGTAACGTGAAAATTGCACTGTAATCGTGACGAGACTCCGCAGACTCTACCACCGGTTATTGGGCAGACACCGTGCGGTGTTGCATCTCCGTTTCTTGCGACATCTCTTTCGTGCATTGTATTGTAGCGCGTCTCACCATCGATCTCTTACGATAGACCCATACAGTCGATCATTACGACATCGGCCGTCGTCGTGGCTCGTAGTGAGAACAGTCATTAATTCAGCGGCGTAGATGCGACGTAGCTCGCGCGCGCTTCGAGAGAAGGAAAATCGGTACGATAGAGCCATTAAACGGCTGCATGCAAACACACACACACACACACACACATACGCGCGATTATCCTTGCGCAACGCGGGGATATCAATAAAAATCTAAGATTAGGTCGTCCTCCTCGATCCAATTAATGCCGTCAGTCTTCATAGGGACGAGCGGAAGATTCGATTTAACGATGTTCGCCGTGGCAGCGTGATGATTTTATTCTCCATGGAAAAAGAGTGTGAAACTTTACGAGTGTCGAAGATGATACAACGTATCGCGTCATATCAACAAGAGTGAAATCAATAGATATAATGTTTGAATTTTTAGAAAGAATAAAGGTTCAATAGACTATACGGAAAGAATAATTTTGCTGACAAATCTAAAAAAATTTGAGACAGAATTATTTATATTTTCAAAATTATTATGTACGAATTGGTTGCTAGATAAAAAATTTTTGCAGTATTATTATCACATTTAAGCGTCCCACATAATAATTCTGATAGTCTAATAATTTTTTTGAATTAATAGTTTTGCCGATAAATTTGATTCTAAAAATTTGACTAGCTATAGAGCTAAAAATAATTTTATTGGATTTTCGAAATTACTTTGTACGATGTTCAAATTGATTGCTAAAAGATCAAAAATTTTTAGTATTATATTTAAGCGTCCTACATAATAATTCTGATGGTCAAACAAGATTATTTTCAGATCTGTAGCTAGCCAAATTTTTAGATTTGCCAGCAAAACTGTCCTCTGCGCACAGAAAATCTAGAAAAAATGATTTTATTAAAAAATCTGAAAAAATTTGATCAGATACAGATTTGAAAAGAATTTTATCAAATTTAAAATAATTATGTGATATACTTAATGATATACTTAATGATAATACTGCAAAAGTTTTTCATACTCTAACAATTAATTTGAATAATTATTTTAATGTTCCAATAAAATTATTTTCCAATCTATGTCTTTTTTAGATAACACAACTGGTTTTTCTCGCTTAAGATATTAATACATTAATTATTACGATTAGACTTGTATGTTGAACGTGACGTAAGATGCCAGAGATAACGCGGAAACAGTTTCGCGCGCGATAAAAGTTCGATTGTGTCTAATCCCTGATATCGCGCACCAATCATTTAAATGAAGAATTAAATTTCTCACTATCATGCGACTATTACTTGATATAACTTGATTATTCAGCCATTATGGACATCTCTCGGGACGTCCCTCCGGGAGGTTACACATAAACTGGAAAAAGTTCTCCTCGGGAGAAGTCGCGGGCCAGAGACGGATTACGCGAGTTACATACGGAACATCCCATCAGATCCTCAGCTCCAAGTTATAGATTTATGGTTGGCGTCTACTTTCCTCGCCCTTCCTTTAAACCGCGATAGACGCGAGGACTTCGATGCGGAAAAAAGACAAGATGATGCATGCGACAGGAATGGATCTATCGATCGCAACCGGTACCGAGGACACCAAGGATATAATCGAGGGAGGGATTCGCGTAGTTCGCATTTTCGGTAAATTTACCATTTTATAGCTGCCGTAGTCTGTGGGGTAGACAAACATGTTGCGAGGACGTGTGTGTGTGCGCACGTAGATCCGACGATACACCGACTCCGTCCTCGCGTACGGGTCACGTCATACACAGGACGAGATGCACCACCACAAAGGCACCGTTGATCCGCCGACGAGCGGAAGAATTGTCGCGTGAGCGAGAGAAAGATGAAGCGGAAGAAGAGGAGTAGTCGGCTAAGTAGAGAGAACCGAGAAGAAGACAGCTAGCTATCGCGCTCGCTACAACCCCTCCGTCCCAATTTCTCTTATCCTTCTCTCTCTCTCTCTCTCTCTCTCTCTCTCTCTCTCTCTCTCTTTCTTCCTCTTTCTCTCTCTTCTTCTCTCGTCGTGATATATGTTAAAATATTCCACGGCACTGCTGCCTTATCCTAGCCTGCACCGCTGGAAACTTTCGCGCACGATGCCAGTCCTCTTCCACCCTCTCGTGCCGGTCTATCCCTCTTTCACTTCTCTCTCACTCTCGTCCCGCTTTTCCAACACGCCGAAAAGTGCCGTCGCGTTCGCCTCGCGGGGAGGGCGGCGGTAGAATAAACTTCGGCCGCTAACGCGAGGACTATGAGACGCCAGGCCGAAATTTAACGCCTTCCCCGGGCCATGAAAGAATCGTACAACTTCGCCGACGTCGAAACTTCGCAACTACGTCTGGAGTGCCGCGCGCGGGGCACCCTCTCACGATAGATCGATACTCGCGGGACCACGTGCGAGTCCGGACTGGCGAAAGGGACGGTCGTGGGAGACGATGGCGAGAGAGAGAGAGAGAGAGAGAGAGAGAGAGAGAGAGAGAAAGAAAAAGAGAGGCCCGCTCGAGAGTCGACTCGTGACAAACCCGAAACAACACCGCGACGCGACCGACTACGCGCGACTGTTGGCCGCGGGTATCGCGCGTTCACCAGCGTCGATCGAGAGAGCGTCCCGATTCCCGAGGTGGGAGCGACGCACGACCCAATCGTCGCGGTGCTCGTACGGACGCGCACGGTTCCGCGAGGAAGCGACGCGGAGGGATTTCCTCCTCGTGATACTCTCGAACGGTGCTGCCGCATGAGAGTCCGCGCGATAAGCCCGCTGCCGCAGTCTACGAGCGGCGCGTAAACGCGCGTACGAGGAGAGCGGCGTTTCTGCTCATCCGTGGCGCATCCGACCTGGAGATTCCGCCGATCGGCGACTCCAGAATATAGATGATCGCAGCGAAATTTAGTCGTGTACACTTCCACTCTGCATCTCTTCTCTTTTTGCATCGATGCAAAGTGGAACGGAGATGAAGAGAGAGAGAGAGAGAGAGAGAGAGAGAGAGAGAGAGAGAAATGAAGGCTATCGCTGACACGCGCGTGAGAAATGAAATCGTTTTCGAGAGCGTGCTGCGCCAGCTCCAGTATCGAGAAAGATAGAGGAATAATCGCGAGCCGATAAAAGTATTGAGCTTTATCAGCGAAGCTGGTCGATAACGGCCTTATAAATAAGAATATTCCTACGAGAAACTGGGAAAGGGTTGGAAGTACTAATCGGAATGATAAGCTGCGCCGCATGGCCTCTGGTCCTATTAATATAAATGAATTGCTTTGACACCCGTGGTCTGAAGTTTGACAACGAGCGAGTTATGTCACGGTTTTTCTTCTCTCTTTCGTTCTTCGTTTTTTTTCCCCCTCTTATTCAGCGAATCGTAACCGAGATGAGGCTGCAATCGAGATAAATAGATCTAAATGCCGCTTGTTAATATTTGACATTAATCGATAAGTTTTAAATGATAAAGTGCGCGACGGAAGTAGTTTCTATTTAATTTTAAAAGATAATTAAATAATATGTTTAACGGAGGAGAGGAGCAAATATTTTGTCGTTGTCAGTTCCTGTCAATTAGATCCTAATCGCTGAAGATTTACTCGAATTTTCTCAATTAACTGCGGCTCGATGCGAAATTCGGTCGAGCGGGCAAAAATGTTTGCTAAGCGTATCGCGCGCGCGAGGCATCGTTCGATATTCACGAGCCGGCATCACTAAACGGGCCATTAAATTATTCACCGAAAACCGTAACGGCCACTTTAACCCGGGCTCGTAGAGACCGGGGGCTGGACCACGTGCGCGTGCACGACGAGAGGGAGACACCGCGTGGACAATAATTCACGTTTTATTTCCTCCTCGCGGCAGGACGTGTAGGAAAGGAAAGGACACGCAATGATAAAAATGTCGCCGCGGTCGACGCGGCGGATCAGAAATCTTAATATGTCCCGGTCGGGTGTCCACGGTGGCCCGGTGGAGAGTCAGCGATTTCCAGCCAATATAAATGTCCTACATTGATTTAGTTCTCCCTTCCCATCTCCTCTCTCTCTCTCTCTCTCTCTCTCTCTCTCTCTCTCTCTCCGGTAATCTTACGATCCAGCGGGAAGGCGAGAGGGGAAAGGCGATGAGACGTGAGGGAACCCCCGGGCTGGACCAACCGAACGGAAATGTCTCTGTCAGGGAAATTAGCCTTCGTGGATCTGAAATAGGACAGAGAAGGGTGCGGCACCGCGGCGTACCCTCCTTGCGAGACGGATGTTATGAAACCTTCGGAAAATTGAGCACGTGATGGCCACCTCACGTTCTCGATCAACCGCGACGTCGACGTCGTCGACATCGTTCATCCCTCCGTATATATCTCCATCCGCAAAAATTTTACATCCATGACTGTGATTCTGTGAATCACAATCATGGATGTAAAATTTTCCTATAATCCTATGCAAAGCCGACATTTACAAACTGACTCGAATTCATTTCGTAATTACGAGAAACAATATGTTACGTATATTTGTCGCAAAAATAAGAAAAATACAACTAATAATAATGACTAATAATAAGATAAAATGATAATGATTACGAAAAATTTTGTTGCTAGGTACAACGCAATGATCGTAACAAATGAGCTAAAAATTCTGAAACTGACAACCACGATTACTTTCTCTTTCCACACTCGCCCCTTCCTACGACCGTTATTAAGTACACGTGGGCGGAAATGAGCTGAAGGGTAGTCAAGACGAGACGATACAAAGAAAGAGAGAGGAAGAGAAAGGAAGAGGATAGGGGGAAGATGTAAAAGGCGGAGGGGTCACTATCAACGAGATAATGGATCGCCGATTATCCCCTTATTAATTACGACGACGGACGTTTACCTGTCGAGGAGACGAAACCAGGTGTCCCGTCGAACGAAGTAATGAATTTTTTCCCTTTTTTTCCCCTTGAGCCGCTGGACCCTGGGAATTCCCATGAAGATGTCTCCTATCGTCGGGCGATCTCTCATCTCGCGGAGGACGTGTCATGAGAACGTCGTGGAAATCGACTCGACTCGATGTCGCTACTAATTTTCGGAGCCCAGAAACCGGATTTATTATTTTACGCCCGAACAGACGCCTCGATAATAAATCCACGCGTAATTGGCGAATCGATAAGCCTTATCTGCCGCCGCGGGGCCGTTTATTCGCTACACGCTACCACTTTTTCCCCCTTTGTCGGCATAATGGGCTAATGACGGAGCATTTGTAAAAAGGAATAGACGCAACGGTCTTCGCAGTTAATGGGGCCCCGTGCGCCGTGGATGACGGCGAGATAATTTCGAGTCGACAGCCTCACGCGCGCCGTCTTCCAACAACGCGTGTACGCACGCGAGCGCACGGAGACCAGTCCGCCGCGCGTTTCCCCCGCGCGTAATCTCCCCCGCACAAATTGCCGGCGTCACGCAGGAGTACAGCCGGCGATATCAGTAATAGAGAATAATTTAGACTTCTTCCACACAACTCAAAGCGAAATTTGTCCAGTCGCGCGATAAGAGGCGCACTCGCCGAGCGAACGAATCGATAGCGAGCCGTCAGCTTGCTCATTCCGAATATTTATTCCGTTCTTTTTTGCTCCTTACTGTTCATATCACTTAATTATATGCCACAAATTGCAAATCGTTTCATCCGTCTTAAAAATTCACGTACGGCGGAAACGGAATTACCTACGCTTGGCAATAAGATAACAAATAATTCTTTCGTTTTTTCTTTCGTTTTTTTTTTCTCCGTTTTAATGATTAATCACGAGTTCCTTTTTCACACTTGTATATTCGATTCTTCAATTTCAGAAATTATTTGCAATGACTTTGTAATCTATTACGTTTATGCATGGCGGTTAATGATGTTGTGTCGTTACCTTAACATCTTGCACTGTTGGCTGGGTGCTCGTGTAAAATCTTAATTCGCGACGACTCATAGGGGCACTTATAAGACAGTAGGGAGAAATGTGGGAACTTCGTGGCTCGATAAAAGCTGTTTAGCACGCTATGGTAATGACTGTCTCTTCTTTTCTTAAATTTATGCCTCTTATAGTTTCCCCCGTGTGTTATGGGATCGCGATGAGTTCCCATGGCGAAGAAGCGGGCGGCCATAAAGGAAATACCCGTAGATGGAATAGGCATGTACGTAACACAGGGCGACTTCCGGTTGCGCCATTTCGAACGGCTGCTAGGAATTGAGACGTCTTCGTGTCGAACGAGAAAGACCAAACGAACACTTGCACTTGCTACGGAAGCATCATGCTTTGAATAATCTCCGAAGGCGAAAGTGAACTAGACACATGCTCAATTGCGCAATACAGTTGACTACGTCACATTAGCAATAAAAGTTGTCTATATCCATTTTTACAAAAAAATTATTTTATAAAAATTCCTAATAACCTGACATTCAAAATTTTAATATCTTGAAAATTATGAAAATTATGAACCTTGAGAATCACTCTCTTTTATTTTTATTACTTGGAATTAAAAAATTGATATTATCAATTTTATTAATGTTATTTTATTTTAGCCATAATTTTTATAAAAAAATCATGTTAATTTAATTAGTAATTAATTCACGTTAATTTTAAAGATGTTACAAGAAATGCTAATCTTGTATGATGTTACATCAAAACATTTGATGTTTTAGTGCGCGAGAAAGAATTGAGATCCAATTTCACAGAATCGCACTTATCGTATCACCACGAGCATCAAGATATCGCGATACCGAAGGAACAAACCAGAAGAGACGAGAACTGTATTTGAGATTTGTTTAGCAGACGTTATTTCATCCGTTACCCGATCGGATGTTGTGCTGACGCTCGCGGTGCAAAAGACTTCGCAATTATCTAGCCGAAGAGAGACGATACAACTCGATTTAGCGGCGATCAAAATAAAATTTGTCTGATCAGCTATAATTTTATGACGTACTTCAAACGAGAATGTTCCCTACTATTTATCGCTTGTTTTAGAGAAGGCGATATCGTCCCATAAATTACGAGACGCATGTTATTCTTAAAAACTTTCGCGACGATTTATATACGGAATACGAATATTAAAAGCTGCCGTCTTTTTTCCGTTCGCCTGGTTACATTAGAGGACTGTAGAGTCCATGGTTTTTGCGGGAGGATATTTTTATGCGCTACGCTTCGGCACGCCATAATTGTCGGATGACTAAACGCGCAGTCGCGTGTAATTTTCGCTGAGTTGTCCCGAATATCTCCGAGACAAAGCGGCTTCATTTAGATACGTTTTTCGGGTTAATCGCAGCAGCGAGGAAAACGATGCATGCACTCCCGCCATCGAATCGCGGCCGGCCAATTGTGCAAACAGGGAAAATGTGATCGAGATGTTTCGATCGGGCCGAGAGTCAATGCGCGAACTCAGATTCCGTTACCTCCATCACGCGCGGACTGCCACAACAATGAAGTGTTTACGAAGAAAACAAATTTATTCTTCTTTCTGCAAAGATCACGAAGACCTTGGAAAAATAACGAAGCTAAAAAACAGGTGAACAAAATCACGTTGAAGAAGAAACAGAAACATATATCGCTTCTTTATGGAATAATGGAGATTCTCTTAAAATTTAAATTAAGAAAAGAATTATCCTTAAGGCGGTCTGATAGCGCAAAAACTTTGTAAAAATAAGAGTTTGTTTTCTCTCAAATTTTTCCTTAATGCGATTTCGAGCTTCGCGCGAAGATATAAATCTTCTCCGAACGGGGTAACGATGATCGCAGACGCGTAACCGGTCGGCCGGACGGGCCTCGTTTTAATTGGTGCCCACTAATTGTTAATTATCAGTGGTACCCACCCGCGGGAACCTGACGTAAGAGGCTTAAGGCCATTTACACGGGATGGGTACGACCCGCCTCCGCAAACGTTACCAACACCGTCGCCGATCGCCAACGGTGAGGTGAGATGGTGCACATCGGTTTACAACGTTATAACACACAGGGCAGGTGTGCATATGTAATTCCGTATGGATGCCACCACCGCCAGGCAGCAGCACGTGAAAAGAGACCAGAGATCCGCGGCAGTTTACATTATTTATTAGGCGTATCGTCGATGCGCATACACACCAAGGGAGAGCCAAGATAAACGGCTGCATAATCAACAATTAGCCGGCTGATACGCGCTACGTGATAGTTTTTTAACGAGCGAACGCACTGGGTATCTACGCCTGCATTTGCGAGACGCGTTTTCTCGCCTTGCCGTGGAACTCGTGCCGGATAATAATTCGTCATTGCGACGTCACTTCGAGATACCGACATACCGCGCGATCGAATTTCAAACAGACAAATTCGCCAAGAAACTTTATGCGTTTAATCGGAAAAAAATATTTTAACGGTAAAAATATTAATTTTTTTATACACATACGCAATGCTATATCTTTTTAAAAAATTACATCCCAAAAATTTATATTATAGACATCTAAAGGTCGATACTTGAGTCATCATCAAATTTGTCTTTTTCGAATTTGATTGTTCAAGTGACAAGGTATCGCTGAGCTATCATAAGCAACGTAGTTATTATCATTATTATTAATATTCGAAGCATCAATGACATCAAGCAAGACATTTCTGTTACAAATTTACGAAACAAAAGCGCACTAAAAAGAATTCGTCGTCCGCCGATATAGAAACAATAGTTCTCGCGGAACAATAGGAGCAGGCGAACAGGCAAGCGAGCGAGCGAGCAAGCAAGCGGGGGTTTTCTTTTCCGACTATGTTATGCCGCATCGACTCACTCAACGAGAATGCGACTTGAGCCCATGTAAAGTCAGACCGCCGCAAAAGGATCAAATCCATGGAATCGGCTTCTCTAGGCGCGCGCGACCACGAACTCCGCTCGCTCGCCGTTTCTCTCGGATCACCCGATAGAGAATACACATTGAACGCGTGTTCGAAAAAGAGAGGGAAAAGGAAGAGAAACACAGAGAGAGAGAGAGAGAGAGAGAGAGAGAGAGAGAGAGAGAGAGAGAGAAAGGGGGGATCGAGTCACTTCTCGAGAATGTGATTTAAACCCTCGCATAAAAGACGACGTTGCACAGAATTACAAGCGACACGCAGTTCTATCCGACAGGATACGTCGACAGGAACCGAGAATCGCGTCCTCTCCCGCGTAGAGAATACCGAACGCGATCGCCCATATCCGCGTTTAACAGAGATGTTGCTCGGACGTTGGGAATCGCAACGAGAGATCGCAGCTCGCATTCCTCGGCGTGACCGCGGAATAACGAATAATGTCAAACTCGTGGCGGATACGTACGTGTACAACCATGCCGTTATTACGTTGTCATGCGTGTATTAAGTATTCGGGGGTAGAAGCGCGTTATCTCCGTCGCACGCCAGATTTATTCCAGATATCGTTTTCGAAGTGGACATCGCGCAAATTATGGCATTGGTATTCTAATTTTATCCCGGACGCGCGATACCGCGGAGAAAACGCGAGAACGCAAGATTGTCACAGATCGTTTTATAAACGTTGTTGTAGAAACAGGAAAAGAATGAGAAAAAGAGAGCAGGTAGCCTAGTTATGCGATAATCAGCGATTGATTCCACAATTCTCTAGATGCGAAATTACAATTGCTCCCTCGGCATGTTAACGAGACGGCCGAATGCCTTGTCCATGTTCGGCCGAACGCGGGGACATTTTCAAGGTGCCGAACGACAATCGCGTCTCCCCTTACACGTATTAAATAATCGAAAAATTTACGACGCTGTAAAAATTTACAAGTGAAATCTCGGCGCGCGCAAAAAGATTTCCGCAAGCGTCTCTCGTTAATTCTTATACCGTAAAATCTGGGAAGGACGAATAAGAATTTAAGCCCGTCGGAATGGCGAGAAGCAAATCCGCATGAACGAGACCGAGATTACCGTAATGGCTCGCTTTACGATTACAGTTATCGAGACGGAAATCTGCGAAAACCCGATGTTAACCGCGGAAACCAGTCTTAAGAGGCCACCGGCGTTCGTCCCCCAAGCCGAATCCTTCGTTCCTTCCTAGAAACGCGTCGACATTTGGAATTACCCGGTATTTAACTTCACTATGAACTTCACGCTTGCGTTTGTTTCCTCTCATGCTTTACCCTCCGTGTTTTATTTTCCTTCGACCGCTAATGGCTTCAATTAGTATCGCAAACAACTGTGCGACAAAGGACTTAAAATCTAAAGTTATTGAAATGTATGCTATCGCGAAAGGGACATATTGCTGAAGAATATCAGCGTTTCTTTTTATAGAGAATTAAAGCTATTAAACTTTATGACTACCTTTTATATTGCATAATATTAAGATCAATTTGAATTACTCCAAGTTGCAAAAAAAAAAAAAACCATAGAAGGAAAAGTCTGTAATCTGCAAAAAGATATCATATCTCCATTAAATTATTTCATATATCTTGTTTGTAAATAATCACATGATAATCAACTTCGAGAAAAAAAAGATATGACGCAAATTATAAAAGAAATAATATCTTTTATAGATATTAATCCTCTTTATCTGTGAAAAATATATTAATTCCTTTATTTACGTAATTTCTTTTCGTTCGAGGCCTGTAATTCTGTAACTTTTTAATAAAAATAACATTAGAGAAATTTTCTTCTCAAAAAATATTTAACTTCTTCCGATTGCCGAATAATTATTCAAACACTATAGTTCGACGCTGTACGTAGTCATAAATCTTAATGTCGACATTAGATGGAAGGAGGATGTATCTACGATGCACACAAAGGTATCGCAGGTACTTTAACGATCTCACGATCTAATTAATGTAATTGTCTCGACGTGTGCCAGAATGCTCCTCCGACCGAGAGAAAGAGAGAGAGAGAAAGCCGCTTCTATTTATTTGTAACTCTTGTAGCGGAATGCACCTGCTAGTATTAACGACCGCTGTGATCAATTAATTCTCATTAATTGAGAGAGAGACAAGACGCATACGCCGGATGAGTTATGATTGAATCGCGATAACGGGCTGTATCCGCTTACAGTAAATTAACCGGATGCTCGACCACGATGATACGTCGGCTCCTCCATCGTAAAAAGAATTTTCAATTAAGTACCGACGACGGATATTGACAGCACGACGTAATCTGATTCATCGCGTCAACTAATTCCCCGATTTATATCGAGTTTATTTCCACTTAAAATAACATTTTATTCGAAATTGAAAGAGATTCTCGAGTCGAGTAACGTCTGCCAATGAGGAGAAAATTGCAGAAGTACAAGCGGAAATGTAAATAATAAATGGATATCGACGAGAGAAGGAACGAGGGACGGGGGATTCTTGGAATTCCGTGGAAACACTTCTTTCACAGGTGGTGACGGTGAACGCGTCGTTTCCCCCTCGTGTGTCTTTCTGTATGCAACTGTGACCACCGCCTAATACGCGGCACCGCGGCACATACTAATTAGCTCTGCGAGCGAAACGCGCCATGAATACAACTCCACGTGAAGAGAGAGAGAGAGAGAGAGAGAGAGAGAGAGAGAGAGAGAGAAAGAGAGACAAATATTAGACACGAGAGCCACGGTGCTTGAGGCTAGGTCGAGGCTGAACCTCGAGAAACACTTCCTGTCACACAACGGCCCACAACTACCGGGACCAAATAACGTCCCGGCTTTCCCTCGCGATCATCGAAAAGTCGTCATTTTATCACAATTTTTCGATAACCGCGACTTATTACATATTTTAAAAATAAATTTGACAAGTTATAATTAATCGTTAATAAAAAAAAAAAAAAAAAAAAAAATGCAAACCAGGCCGTACGAACATTAAACTAAATATTAAACAAGCGCTAAATTTTTTTAAAGAATGGGGATTTTTTTTGAAGCTTTGTCCCTCCTGTAACAGGTGTTCGAGATGTAAACGAATTATTCGCGGTCGAGTGGTAAATATCGCGCGAGTTTCAGCCGGGATATCAAGTGCGTGGGCAAGACACCCCCGCTCACACTTCGGATTTACGAGAGCCGGAGAATTTCCGACACGCGCGCCGACTCTACTTGCGCGCACAGGGCGCGATTTCGGCAACGCCGAAATCGATAGGAATTTATCGTTAGCGGTTAACGCGTCTTAGCTATTGACGATGCTATGTGACGGATGCGCAGCACGCATCCGATCGCGCAATATTCACACATAGGATCGCGATCGCGAGATCAATCCATTCTAATAAACCGAGCAAGATAATCGGACGGCAAAATCTCTCGGTGCGACGTCGCATTGTTCCTGGCTCCGTAAAGGCGCTCACGAGAGCGCTCCTCGCATTCCCACGGTGTTCTCGCTCCATCACGGCGCGTACGCTCCTTTTCGAATCCTCTCGTAATATTTACCCCGCTCTCCTGCCCGCCGTACTGTTTCCAATAACTGGGCGACGAATTGAGCTGCACAATCGAACCGGTTCCGGACAGGTTGCACGGGCTGGACGTCCGAAATCGGTCCGCCACCGCGGCGTTCTGCAACTGTCCAAGTTGACTCGGGTTGGGATTCCTGTGCTGACTGCCGCCGGACGTCACCAGCGGACCGGCGCGAGAATGATGACGATTGTACGGGACCTGCAGCAGATTCGTGCCGCTCGCGAGTCCCGGACTCATCGAAACCTGCCGCACGTGCGCCGCGTTCTCCACCTGAACGTACCGCTGGCTGACCTGAGCGCCTCGCCGAGCCTTGCAGTGATTGTTCTGACCGGCGGTCTTCGACTCATGACCGGACTTGACGTCGATCCCGAAGTCGCTCAGCTTGAAGTTCTGTTGGTTCATCTTGAAGTCCGCATTATTCTTGAAACTCCGATCCATCTCGATTCCGCTCGTAATAATCCTTGCCGCCGAGGAAATAAAATCTGACTTCGAAAACACGCGTTGTAACCGTCTATTCTCAAAAAGTGGGATTTTATAAATCAAGTGGAAACACATCCACGTCTTACTGACACTCGTCGCTCAAGTATTTTCTCCGAGCAGAATTCCTCGCTCGTGGCGAAAACGCGACAGGTGAAGAACGAGTGATGAAATTAATCGCAGGTGATATATGTTTGACAGTTCATCACCGATCACGCAGCACTGCCTTGATACGGATTCGATCCGTGTTACGTTGCACGTAATCCTTCCGATCCGCGATTTGCCGACGCGACTTGTCATCGACGGCGACGCATTCCGAAATGGACACCTTTGAACGTCTTCCAATATTCGCGAGTCGAATTTTCACTCGGCTGGCAAACCCTTCCGCCGCTTGGCGATCGCGCGGATTCTGTCACCGTCGAAATAATAACCGTAGTAACGACGAAACGGCCTTGCGAGCGTCATGAAGCGACATGGCCGCTATTTATCACGTCACGCGAGATACACTAGACGACGAATTAACATTTAGTGAAATCCGAGAGCTTCGCTCGCGCGAATCGGAAGTTGCAACGATCGCGGTGATTATTACGGATCAAAAGGGACGTGTTTTGTTACGTTCTTTCTTTCGCTCAATCGTTAATCAGCAGTGAAAGTCGCGGGACGAACCGCTCGAGTTTCGAGCGGCGGAAGAATCATCTTTAACTTTGCGTCTCGAGGAACGAGACGGAAGTTCTCGGCATACTCGACAAATCGATAGAATCCATCGTCGAACGACAAAATTATTGCCGTCGGCAACAGGCCGTTCGAGGCTGCGACGATAGCCGATAACGAGTAGATTTATGAAACAAATCGCGCTTATTTCTCCGTAACATCGACCGATAAAGTTCTCAACTAGATTCCCGCGTAAACGATCCACGTGCCGTTAAACGCGTCCGAACCGCGATGCCAAGCGGAGGCGATTCTATTTTTGCAAAACATATCGACCGTGTCTGACACACACAACACACACACACACACACACACACACACACACGCGCGCGCGCACACACGGCTCGTCCCGTCGACACTTTCGACGGGCCGGTCGAATCTCGTAATACGACGGATTCGCGTCGATGCGAACGCAATTATATTACACGGTGTCACGCACGAATCCGCCACAATACACACATACACAGTTTTGCAGCGTAGCGTTTTTCCCTCGGCGTTCCCGATCGGCTTGCCGCCGCACTTTTCACATTAAGGGACTTGTCCCGTTGACGGCAGAATTTCCGAAACGACGACGGCGTGCACACCCACTGCGAAACGCACTCGCCACGCGGAATGTCCCACGGCGGAAACAATCGAGACGGAGGGAAGAGAGAGAGAGAGAAAGAGAGAGAGAGAAAGAAAGAGAGAGAGAAAGAGAGAGAGAAAGAGAAAGGATTAGAAACCAACGGCCAGCTGGTTAGCCAGTAGAGAGACGACTGGTTTTGTGTTACTCGACTCATAGGCTACACACCGCACACAGCACGGAGGAGGCTGGGGTCCAGCACACCCCTCCACCAGACGATACACACAGCAAGTGTGCTTACTCCCCCCGTAGAAGTCTCTTATCCATGTATGTGCGGCTCTCTCTCTCTCTTTCTTTCTCTGCCGTTCCTCGAGGCTCGACCCCACGAGGGACGCTTGCAGTCTTTCGCGCGTATGCACTTCGCCGCAGACGAAGAGTGCAAGCTTTGCACTCTTTGCGTGAGAGTCGAGTAACGTTTGCGCGGTAAAAAAAAATCGTGGGAATTAAGATCGGGAGGCTGCCTTCGGAAGAAGCGGAGAGCGAGATTCGCATAATGATGTAAACTCGTGCCTCCGATACCGCGTCTGGCATTGATTGACGTCCAGACTCCCGATATTTACATTCCCGATGTAACGTATCGTAACGATCTCTTTTGTGACATTTCCAGCATTCGATCGAGTTATGACACTGGTGCGCAGCACCATCATTTCCTCTCGTCGATTTTCGACGCAATTAAACTCGAGCGCTTATTTCGTGATTACTCGAGCCAATGCAAAAGCTTGCATAACGTCCCAGATAATATTTAATAGCATAACATTCGCTCGATAATAATGTAGATCATAGAAAAGTGTAAACCGAGTCGGATATTGATTCGAGGGGGCGAGCGTTGTTTACAACGCTGCCTATCTGCCCCTCGTTTCACGCTGGATCATTAATCGTGGATCGACGCGATATCTTAATCGCCTATTACTTTCCGTTTCATTTTTTTTTTCTCGTTACAAGGGGTCAAATACCTCGGCGTAGCATCGGGCATTATTTCCAAGCCATCAGCCGTGATGCGATACCATCGATCTACCAGCCGTTTCTCGTAGTCGGCAACTTTCGTCAGGAGTTTGCGAAATGCTTAATCTTTAATTGTTCATTTTATCAAAAGTCGGAAAAATTCGCCTATCCCTTCTGCGTTCTCGTTAACATCGAAAGATAATTGCACAACGTTGCAACTTTTTTTTTTTCAAGAGAACAATCGCCGAATAAAAATAAAAACCGTTATACTTGGCAGATCAAAGAAATCGAAAAATCTTATATTAATACGAAAGATAAATAGAGAGAGAAAAGGAGAGAAAGAGAGATACATCTTATCAAGGTATATACTGTAAAATTTAGAAAAGGATCGCTTGTTCAAGCGAAGAATTCTATCGAGGAAGATTCTATTGGAAAAGCCTTCTTGTTTCAAGATTAATTCGCCACTGGCTCGTAAAAAAACGAGCCCGCGTCGCTCGTCAAATTGCGACTCGATTCTCTCCAAGCTTCCAAGATGCGGTTCGCATCCCGCTGCATTACGCCTTCTTTCTCTCTTCATCTCTCGTTGGGCACCGTCGCGGGAATACAGAAATAGTTTATCCGCGGAGGGATTTCGGGAAAGAGAGGAGGCCGAGCGAAGCGAGATGGCGGGAGAAAAGAGGAGGAAGGTGAACCGGGGAGAGAGAGAGAGAGAGAGAGAGAAACGACGGAAAATACGAGCGAGAGTTACGAGTTACAGCGGAAAACGGTGGATTATGTGTGTTTAACCCTCCCCTGCCCGCCCGCCCTCCTCCCTCGTCCCGGTCCCTTCCCCTCGGCTCCACCGTCGTCTCTAGCCGTTCGCCGTGCAAACGCGCTTCCGAAAGCCCCCGAGTTATGTTTGAGCACGAAAAGTAAACTTCGACTTCGTGGCGACGTGAGGCGCTTTGTGAGGATTAGATGGCCGCCACTGGGTGAATCGATTCCTTTGTTCCGACTTCCGCGGCGCACGGAATCGATTCTCCGCGGGCGGAATCCGCCGCTGCATCGACAGCGGCCGTCAAGGTCCGGCAGACCTTCGCTCGCTCTCTCTCGTGCGTGCGAACGTTTTCAAGAAGTCTGAGACTCGCTGAGAAGAGAAGAGATCGAGGTCGATTTTTCGTAAACAATGGCCGTGTAATACGGGACGATAACAAAGAAGATCGGAATGCTCGTTTTAGACGCGACTGATGAGCTCTCGATGAGTCGCATCCGTCTATTTTTAATTATTTAATTGTTTGTTTATATAGATATACAGGCAAATATAAGTTAAAGATCTGAGATATTATTTTCGTCGATGTCATCATTTACCGCTCGTTTCGGGCCTCGGAGTTCCTCCGAGAGAATTCGGCATCGAATATCGTAATAAAACAATGTAAAAATAACACCCGAGAAACGGCCGAGGCGCGCAACAACCCCAAAGTACTTATTATTTCGGGAACTGTGCGCGGGGGCGTTTAAGATCTCGCGGGCACTCGAGATACCCGAAACTCGAAAAAGACACGGGTGAGATTAAACGGACGTCCGCAGCCTCCGCAATTGCAGACGCGCCGCGTGCAGCTCGGCTTCTCGGTGACGCAAAGTTGAAACGCGGAAGTTTAAACCCGAGGAAAAACCAGCCTGGTCCGACGTGCAACAGGTAGGGAAGCCAGAGCGGCAGAGGCTCGGTGCAAGCGGGTCGTCCGCGCGCGCGAGCGGCCGGTGGACACCGCGGGTGTAGCAGCGATGGCGATCGGCGAAGTCAGCTCGCAGCGAGATTTAAGTCAAGGCGAGCATTACGGAGGAGTCTGAGGTCAATTGTAACCAGGGCCAATTGCGGTAATCACCGCGATATCCCAATCCGGACCTTCGGCAAGACTTGCGTAAGAGACACGGTCGGAAAATTCCGGAACGCCAAGCGGCAAACGGTTTGAAACGAGAGATATGTCTGCGCGATAAAAAAATTACTATGATTGTTATAACATTCTCTAAGATTGGAAAATAGATGTGGATTCAAGTTGTAATGATATTATTTATTATTGAGTATAGCTGTTCAGATATACGCCCATTTATACGGTTCTGACAACCCGTCTTACGATAAGTAACATTTGGTTAAAGTATTTTCACGGTTGCCTTAACCGAAGAATTATTGCTGTCTTTCTAATGTGGTCTGCAGAACAAATAGTATGATTGAGAGATCTATAGGATATATTTGTAGAGTACAACATCAAGAATTCAGTTCCATTAAGATAAAGGAAAGATCACCACCAACTTGCGAAGAATTTTCACATAAAATAAAATGTGTGGTATCATGATGCTTATTATTGCATATTATTGTGTATTATTAACTGTGGATAATTATGGAAGTTTTATCTTCAAAGCATAAAATTTGAACAATCTATTCCATATTTTCAAAAATAACATTCAAAATAAAACATTTTTTAAGTTACATTTTTATTATGGTTATAGGAGCTAGAAATAATCATTATAACAATTATATAGTTGTTGCCCTCACTATAGTTGGAACAATCGTACAGATCACTTTCAGAGTACTAGACAGAGTTCCTATAACTGTTTTGTACGGACAGGCCAAAAATAGTATTATTATTCTGTTGTGGCAACCCCTAGAATTTTTTGTCCGTGTATTTTAAGGCTACACACACACACACACACACACACACACACACACACACACACACACACACACACACACACCGCACACACACACACACACACACACACACACACACACACACACACACACACACACCGCACACACGCACGCACGCACGCACGCACGCACACACACACACACACACACACACACACACACACACACACACACACATACACACACACACACAGTCGGTTGCAATTCCCCGTTTCTATCACTCGGGCAATTTATGTGCATGAAATTCAAGCCGCAGATTGTAATATACAGAATTAAACGTCGCATTTTACGGTTCAATGACATAATGGGATATCGCGCGTATTCCCATTACCTTTTCCTCCATCCCATATAATGGAGATACTAATCGCGCGATCGATGCGGTAACGCGTACGCGCAGTTAACGAGTAGGTGGCTCGCCGTCGATCCGGATCGGATCGCAAAGTGAAGTGCGGTAGCAAATCGAGCAACGAGGCGAGTGAGCGATGTAGAATTCCCGTCGAGATCAATGCGCGCGCCTTGCCGGTTGCTCAACGAAAACGCACCACCGCCGCGGACCGCGAAGTACCTAATCGCACACCTTCACCTAGATATCTCGATGCTTGCGACGACGACGACGACGACGACGACGACGACGACGACGACGACGACGACGACGATGACAACAAGTCCTTTCGAATCAAGTTGCGGCGACGTGCAATAATTCAACCACGTCACCGGCAGGTTGATCTTTTTTTTCTTCTTCTATCCGCTGCAAATTGCGATAATAAAGAAGTCGAAACCGGCTTGAGCGATTGTCGATAAAATCGAGATGAAATAGTATACGGATTGTGTAATAATTGGCGTGTGCTGACGTTTTGATGCTTCGAGGCACGCGTTCATGTATATTTATTTACTCGCATGCTCGACTTACCGATTACAAATTGGAAAGTTGCAAAAATTGTTGTACATAGGCAGAAAATTCTTTAGGAAGAAAAAAATTTAACCTACATTTTTTAATCAACTTTTAATCATGAATATTACGTACTAGTAAACGTAGAGTTTTACAGATAATTATTATTTTTGAATGTAGAAAAAGAAAAATAAAAATAATTGCTGTCTACTTTATATATACTTTATATAGTTGCTGCTGTAGTCTCTTTTTCAGCATTAATTGTGTCCAGAATCAAGTTGTTTTTCTAAAAAAAAAAAGAAATATAACTGGACAAAATTATATGGTGGCAGGTGTTCCAGAGATTCCACACTCACAGTTGAGAGTTATAAAATAAATTATTAAATCTGGAAATCACGAATGGATGATTTTTTCTCTTTCGCAAATGAATTCGCGCACTGTTAAAGAAGAGTTGTGTATGTTACATTTAACATAACACATGTCCCAAATGGTCCTTAACATCCTTTAATGGTTCTTATTTTGTATTAAATTAACATAATATAGATATGCTAAATGGTGACATTAATTCTATGTTAATATTTCAACAGAAAATATAATCTTCAATTTTCATTCTTCGAATTTAACACTGTGTAAAATTAACATATCTTTTATGTTAAGAAAATTAAAAATAAAAACTATTTTTGTTTTGTAAGTATTCAAACTCTTAATTAAAATAACATTTTAATTTTAGAAATACATGAATGTTGTGTTACTTTAACATTTTTTAAAATTGCCCTAATAATTTTACATTTTAAATTAGTCAAGGTCAATTAACAGACATATTTAAATATATATATATCGAACATTTAATACAAAAATTTCAACCAAGCAAACTTTTCAATAAAAGTACATAAACTTTCCAATCACGATATGTATGTCTGCTCTAATTTCCATCGTAACGGGCGTAATTTCTCGAATGTATCGAAACATAACATTACAGATTCGCGATCGCGTGTGGAATTAGCGCAAGAGCGCTGCGAGATCGACCGACATTTACGATCGGATAAAATCTCGATCCATTCGAGGCGGGCGTGAATTTATATCGCGAATGCGGCCGGGCAAGGAAAAGAGAAGCGGTGAAAAAGCGTCTACATTCTTTCTCTCGCTGGTCGTTCAAAGACCCTCTCTAAGCGTATGCGACTCGTCGTCCCCGCATGATTATGGTTCCATTCATGTGCAACCAGTTCGGCTCGGTTTCTTCTCCGTACCGATTTCAATCTAGCCACCGCCGTCGTGCGTTACATACAGGCGCAGCGTAACGTATAATCGTCGTCATCGTCGTCGTCGTCGTCGTCGTCGTCGTCGTCGTCGTCGTCGTCGTCGTCGTCGCGCATACGACTCTGCTGGAAACAGGCGGAACAAGAACGTTCACTTTTAACGAGCCGGACTGTACGGCGTGGAATGATCGAGCGTAGAGATCGCATTGCGAAACGAATCGTTTTGTCTTCCTCTTCTCTCTTTCTCTCTAGAAAGAATTCTGCATATGATGATCAACGGTGAATCGCAAGATTTCGAAGAGCAATTTATATAACGATCTTACAGTTAACCTCGTTTTGGAGTAACGGCGTATATTTATATAGAAAATAGAAACAAAAAAATAAAATTTTAAGAATTGAGTAGAAAGTTTAACTTTCCCATCCGTTTTAATCGAACTCTGCCCCGATAGAGGAATTCAAGGCTTAATTGCGCCGAGATCTAGCTGTCCGCGAGAAAGGGGAGGGGAGGGAGAGGGAAACGATTAAACGGCGAAAGGGCGCGTTTGCGGCGGTATATACATTTTCTATCGGTACTGTACCGGTTTTAAAGGACTGGTGTGTGGTGATCGGGCGAAAGAGACGGCCGGAGCCGAGGAACGTAGTGCCGCACACGCACGCAAGGCGCAGGTATCGCACACGCGCGAGGGACAGGTACGGAACGTGTTCGTGGGTAGAGCGACGGTGAAGGTGCGCGAGAGAAGAACAAACGGCTAGACAGGGAATGAGAATAGGCGGAGGGAGAGGGACAGAGAGAGAGAGAGAGAGAGAGGGGTGAACTAGCCACTGAAGAGTAAACTGGCCAGACCGCCTGCCGCCGACACACAACGTAGTGCAATGTGTGCAGAGAGAAACAGAGACAAACAGAGAGAAACAGTGTGTATGCGAGAGAGAGCGAGAACGAGAGAGACGGGGAGAGGGAGGGGACGAGTGGACGAGGGAAGCGGGAAGAAATTGATAGCTAGGATTGAACAAGCGAGTAGGACGAGACGACGTTATCCAAGAGATACCACGCGTCGACGCAGTGGACATTCTTTCCCGGTAGAATGCATCGCGGTGGTGCATTCGGGCGATTTTTGTATCTAACACGATAATACCGAGAAGGAGACTTGAGAACCAGCCAGACGGCTTGTCGCCGACAACGACGCGCTCGAAGGAGACGAATAAAGAAGAAGAAGCCGAAAAGAGGAAGAGGAGGAGAGAGAGAGAGAGAGAGAGAGAGAGAGAGAGAGAGAGAGAGAGAGAAGAGAAAACGAAGGTATAAGGTAAGGGACGAAGAAGAGAAGAGAAAAACTGATAGTCAGGTTCACGGAACGAAGCAGGATCCTCGAGGAAACTCGACTCTCGCATTGGCCATTCAGCGGCGACGGCCATACGGCGCATTTATGCGCACTTTTTGTAGGCGGCACGCTTTAGCTAAACAGTTGTAAAAGATCGCTATCGTCGATAGGCGAAGGGTTAATCACCGAGCCAGAAAACTGGCGCAGCCTGCCTGTCGCTCCGGCGGCGTTCGCGTGCCAATCGAGACAAAGGAGCGGTGGAGATACGGAGTAAAACGGCAAGGAAAAAAGACGCCGGATAACCTTCCCCGGCGTTGAACGGTCCCCTTGAGAATATATATCGCAAACCTGTAATCAGGTTGTTAATAACCGTTTTATTTTATCTAAACTTCTCCATCGAGATTCCGCAGTTGACCATTTCTCTGAATTTGCATAAACGCGTAATTAAAATCAAGGCTCTCCCACCTATCCCGCCACACGTCTTGACACACGCACAACAAATAATTCGCCGTACACCAGTTGCATAAAATAAACATGTTATTTACCGCAAATTTCACGCGCGTTGAGCATTGCGTTTGACGTACCCCGCGTGAAACAGTTCGCCGCATTTTCGACGGGAATAACGGCGTGGTCGTAACGCGCCCTTTGCGATCATTAATTATTAATTTTCAGTAATCATTAATTTGCTTAACAAAACGCAATTCTATTATTATTTGCGCATTAAAATGGGATGTTTATGTAAGGGACGTCACTTTATTCCGAATTGTTCGCCCCGTGATGATTGCCAATATATCTCCCTCGTGATGACTCGCCATTAATGCTAAGAGCGCGGATCTTCCAAAGCATCCTGTGCAGCAAGATCGCACAGAAGGGCAATGATTGACAGCTTGTTGGTTTTAAGCCCGATCTATTCGAGAATCAAATAGTTTTAGACCGCAGAAAAAAATAGCGTCAGTTCAGCCATTCGGTTTAGCGGGCCAGGCGAATCTCACCCCCGACATTGATCCCGCCGTTCTACGATCTCCTATCTGTCGCGAACAAAGCGTGACGGAAACAAAGGATCTACAATGCAGATAAGCACTCTTGCGCGGCGTTACAACGCTTAGATATTTAACCGATCTCTAACACAGCGTCCCGGTACCGTTAGATTATCGATTCAGAGCACTCGCCGACCCGGAAATTAATTCGGCCGCCGTAAAAGGAAAGTGAGATACATAAGTTTCGCAAGAAAGATTAATAGGTTTTCTGCTATCTGTAATTAGCCATTGGGGAAATTGGGGAAAATGCAAACTCAAAATCGTGTCATAATGTAAGACACGAGAGAGACGAGAGACAGAGGGAGGAAGGTTCGCGATATCCGTCGTGATCGATATTAAAAATTGTTTACCATTCTATTATCGCGTTCTATCCCGCGTGTGTAAAATTCACGATCACATATTACATATTACTTCGCGTCATAAATAAGGGAGAAGGAGGAGGGGGGGGGGGGGGGAGCGCCCGTAAAACGTCGCGACTTTCTCGACGACGCCGAGGAATCTTACGATTTCTCGGCGAGATTTACAGATCGTTCCGCGAGGCGCGGTCGAAGATTAACGGGTCGGCTAGGTAAACATGTAAAATGCCCGCGCATTATGCCGTACGAAGAAGCGGCATAAACACGAAATGACAAATATTTCCGCGGCCGTGCCCGCGCGCGGAAAATGGCGAGCGTCGTCGGATGGGCGCGCTATTAGAAAGTTGAATGAATTAAGCACGCCCGGTGCTTACGATCGCGACTGCCCACGTGTTCACGCTCACATTAGGAATCGAGCGGACGACTCACGTGAGTGCGGTTGGCGATCACGATTCTCGCACGGAAGTGTTCTCGTAGCGTTTCTCGACAATACTGGACTTACCTGAAACAAAAAATAAAAGGACAGAAATTAATCAGTGATGACCGCGATATCATTTTAACCTGCGATTTAATTTCTTCGTCTTGTATTAATATCGACATAATGCGAATTGCGAGAGAAAAATCATCATCTGTCGCTCGGAAAGAAATATTTTTGCCTTCGTATACCATGGGAATATAAGTTACAATATAAGAATGGAGAGATTACGCGGAACTAATTATCTACGGAAGGTGTTGATTATTCACGACGCTGCTTCCGGCGGCCGGAAACGACAACGCAAAGCTATTTACGAAGACCACTCGGCAAATTGATGCGTTAGTCTCTGGAGAATGGACTTCGCTGCGAACATCAGAGATTTCTTCGTGAACTAACAAAGAGGAGAGAAACGGAATGCATCGCCCTTCCTTCGTCAAGGCTACGTGACTCAATCGTACATATAACGATGCAACATTCATCCAAGTAAAGACTTTTTTAAACTTCTAAAAAAAATATTTATCATCGTTCATATCTCTTTAAAGTTGATAGCAATTATAAAACATAATGTAATTAAAAAAGTTTTTTTTCAGTAAAAAAAATTGTAAAATGTAATAGGAAATTGTATAATCATTATTAAATTGCATATCGATAAATTAAAAGTATTTTTAATTGGAACAGCATCGTCGTGATCTTACTCTCTCCAAATATCTGAATTATTTTATTGTAAATAATAATAAATCTATAATATTTAAATTTTATTATAAATCGTTCCAAAGTCGACGTGACGTTATTTAGAAAGTGATCGGTATAAATGAGCCTTAACTCTGCCGCATCGACAGCGAGTCTTTTTCCGAAAGAGGACAACGCGACAGACCATTTTCGTCTTCTTGAGAGCCGACCCCTTTATGGCATTCACGGGGAAAAAGAGCGCGAGCATCTTTCGTACTTTGAAAGATTCATTAGGCACACGGCGAGCAACTTCTGCCGAGAGGTGGAATCGTCGAGAATCCGAACTTGGAAGAGAGCCGAGAACGTAACTTTTTATATCGTTGCTTTAGAAACGAGAACAATCAATGTCATTCCCGTGTAGCAGAAAGGAGAAAACGTTCTTCTCTCTTCGCGACACGTACAGAAGCATGTATTAAACCTTCGTCCCGTTAAAATGGAAACGCGTCCATCGATCCTTCTCCGGGGGAGGACATCGCTCGTTTCCCATGGCTAATGTAAATTTTGTAAGGCCAACTCGCCCGTATGTATCTTCCTTGGACCTTCCTAGTTACCTACAGCGGCTTCTGTATATTTTACTGTGTCACTATGTAAGCATATGTACAGATCTGACGAAAAGCTTGAAACATCTTTGAAGTGTACCGCGGATGCACACACGCGCGCGCGCGCGCGCGCGCGCTCATTTTATATAGCATCGCATCAATTTCGATGGTTTTTAAAATTTTCACGAGAAAAATTTCATCTGACCGATTTCGTAGAATCGCCGTCGTCCATCGTGAGTTAAGACGCGTTCGCGATGGACTTCCGCGACGTGACACTTTAAAGTGACGGCCGGAAGTCTCCCACGCAACGGATGACGCAAAAGTACTCGCCGCTTGACTTCGATAACGAAAAGAATAAAAGAAAAGAGAGAGGGGAAGGAGAGAGCGCGGGGCGGAGAAGGAAGAGGAGGAGGAGAAGGAGGAGGAGGAGGAGGAGGAAGAGAGAATGGGAGGGCGGGAGAGGCAGTTTGCGGCGATAACGAACAGAACGTCGATTCAACGACACTCGTAAAGCCGGACATTTAACGATGGCGATTTAACTGACGCTGCGCGCAGCGCGCATACAATGTGCTCCAGTCGCTCGTGGTTCCCTGTGCCCTGTGCCCGCGCGCACAATAATAATTATGGCCCAGGCTACGATTGTTTATGGAGGCGGCAGTTAAATTACCGCCGGTTGACGTTACACGGACATTTCGGCGGCTGCTTTCCCTCCGTTGTCGCTGTAATTGTTATTTAACAGTGGTCGCCACCGTCCCCCTCCTCCCCATCCTCCTCCTCGCCACTCCTCTCCCGTCACTCAAATTCGGGACCCCCCCCCCTCCCCTTTCCCGAACTAAGTGCCGCAATTCGCGCTCGTTGTTGAAACGCACGGTGATGAAAAGCGGTGGGGAAACGCTCGGAATTTACGACGGTCAATTTGTTCGGATTTTAAAGACGCGTTCCAGCGAGAAACGTAAGTGAGTAGAGTATGAACCCTCGGTAGCGCGACGCGGTGGAACATCCCGACGGTCATCGTTTAGATAGACGAACGTCGAATCTCATCGCGACTTCCGCGAATTGATGGCGACCGGTGTCTTTCCCGCGAAGTTTCGTCCGCAGATATACGACTCTCCTGCTGACGGACCTGACGTCACCCCATCTCGGTCTGTCCGCGCTTACTACGCGTGTTTTTTCGTTATCGCGATGTACGATGTACTCTCGGATGAGATGCCGGGGAGTCCGGTGTGAGCGAGATAAGTTCGTAATTCGTAAGACGTCTATTTTAGATGTGACCTCATATTTATCCGGTACCTTCTTATTCTCCGCCTCCAAATCCGGAGAAGGGAATTAATTTAATTTGTCCCTGGCAAAATCGAACGCTTAACGTTGAGTAACCTAAAAACGGACGAATTATTACCGACGGTAATTGACAGAAGTAGGGACGTGCTTCGTGAAATAGCTCCGTGTCAATTTACGGCAAGACGATAATCCTTAAATATTCGATAACCCCGTCCTCTATTCCGGCGAATAATTTAGCATCGGGGACGACGATTAGAATTTCCAAAACATCCGGAAGCTATTATTCAATGTGCCGGGGCACGCGCGTTCCTATCGATTTATCATCGAGACGATCGTGGCGGTAAGGTGTTCGCGGGTTCTACGTAGATGACACGCAAACAATCCTTGGCAGCCGTCACTTGACACCAACGTCAAGTGTTTAATGCGAACGCATAGTCGTCGGATGGATATCTTGTGTTTATCCAGTTACGCGAACAAGTCTGACACGGGAGTAACATATCCCTATTGTTTTTAAAAGAAAAAATTTAAGCATAACACGCTAATATTAAACGCGACACAATGTACACACACATATATATATATATATATATATATATATTCCAAAATACGCTTCCATTTTGAACAGCTTGAATCAACGAGTGAGATATCGTCTGTATTGCCACAGAAAATGAATTCTAAAATTCCCTGACTTTTCCATGTTTTACAGATGACAGTGGAGAATTTTCCAAATAATATTAAATTTTGACATTTAGAAACAGAAAGTACAAGAAAAGTAGCTTCGGATGCACACAATTTTAGAAATCTAGTAATGTAATGTAATCTTGAATGCAAATTTCAAGTTAACAAAAAATAAATGAGTATTGAGAAAGAAATATAGTTGAATGACAAAAGAGAGATTAAATAAAAAAAATTTCTTTCTAAATATTTCTTAGAACAAAAGCATTTAAGGGAATTATGAGCAAAGTTCAGTATTCCAGATTTCTTTATATTTTTTCCTGACTTTCCCAGGTTTTTTCCCTGGCCAATTTAAATTCCCATGGCTTTTCTCAGTTTTCTCTAACCGATTTAAATTTTCATGATTTTTCCTGGTTTTCCAAATCCGCGGCAACCGTCCCTATATCTAAAAATATGTTTAAACTTCAATTGTGTGTGATTGTTAGACGGTATCACGTAACCGACAAATTCAGAGACTGAAAAACTTCGAGCTCACCCCCAATGCGTACGTTAACTGGATCGAGAGCTTCCGTGTATAATTCGGAACAATTCATAAATTTATTGCGACAGACAACACACAGATCCCTCTCTCGACTTCCCTTTCTCTCGCTCACCCTTCCTTGTTTCTCATTTCGTTCTACCGACCCCTCTCCGGGCAACCCTCCGATATTCGTTCTCGCTCAGTCGGTGGGGTCGAGTCGCTGGAGAGAGAAACGAGAATGAAAGAAGGTGAAGAGGGAGACTGTACCAACTTAGACACATTAAAAATTTAATAACTCGGCTCGCTCGCTCGGTCGCTTGGTAAAGTACGTAGCTATTCGTCGAGTAGAAGAGGAGAAAGAGGAGAGAGAGGAAGAGGAGAAGCAGAAGGAGGAAAAGAAAGAGCGAAGGAGAGGAATCCCTTTAAATCCAGAAACCCGCCGCGATATTCAGCGACACTCAATGCGTCTTGCACACTTTGAAAAATTGAAATTATCTTTCCTCGAAGAAACCATTAAATTAAGTAATCGAGAAGAATTTCATTATTGAATCATATTGAACCTATATTAAGCGTATTCAACGATTACAAGAGGGCGTCGTGGAATATAACTAACACTCGCACGTTTCTTACAACTATGAGATAATTTTTATTTTTGATAAGGATATGTGTAATCGTAGATAAAGTGATCGTTAGCTTTTCTAGGTATCACGCAAAGTATAAAATGTGATCAAAACGAATAATAGTAAGCAAGTTGTCACAAGCTGAGAGACACTGACGAGCGTGCCGTCGAATTATGGCCATCTTTGTCCTGTAACTATATCACCGTATCATTCATCTTCTTTTTATTCGCAACAACCATCGGATTCTTTCGTTCCGTTGTTCGCTTAACAACAGTAAAGCCATCTTCATTTCGCGATTTAACTCACCCCCGCCGTCTCTCTTGCTCCCTTTTCATCTTTCTATTGGGCGTTTCATCTTAACTCGATTTCCGTGTGTTCAGGGTAAATGGATATATCATAAAAACTTCGTCGAAAATAATTTATCGCCTTACAATACACGCGTAGATATCAAAAACAAAGCCTGTTTAATTATTCTAATAATTACAAAAGTGATCAACCGAAAAGACATCGTTGTAATTTAATTGATAAAACTTGCAGCCTTCACTACCTCAATTTTAACTTAAACTATAAGCAGCTTTTTTTAAATTAATAATTTAAATTAATAATTTTATTCTCGCTTCAGAGGACAAAAATAAATTCTGAGACGCCCGATAGCCGACGACTTTGGCCTTCTTCAATATGGCTAAAATTTCTTTCACGATCAACGTTCTCTCCGACCAATCTCACACTCTCGTCCTCTCGCCCTCTTTTCCACCTCCTTCCTCTTTGCGGCAGTCCTGCTACGAAACTGCCATAAATTCGTCCTCTTGTTGATCTTCGGGAGTTTTACGGCTCCGTATGTCGGGTGTACCAATAAACGGAAACCTCGCCGTCGTGCGTTTGTCGTGCGGATCAAACTGTCGAAGGCCTCGTCGAGTTCCTGACTCGCGTTACATTTACAACCTAACTGCCAGCATCACCGGGGGAGATTTTTACGAATCAAGCGTATCATCCGCATTCCGCATTTTCTCTCCTCAACTCCGCAATCCGGCGAAATGATCGCCGAAATAGACGTTGCGAAAACAAACAACCCCGGATTATTTTCGTCAAATTTAATTTTTATAATAATCGTTAATTCTTGTCCCGTTAGATTACGGCAAAGTATGCAGATCCGACTCCGATTTGTATAAATTTTATGCACGAGTATTCGCCACGCGAATAGACACGTTTTTCCGTTATTAATCACGCAACGAGATAGCGGCCGACTAAATTCATCGGCGGAATAATTACCGTGAGCGCCGATTCGATTAAATCATTGGACCGGGAATTTAAACATCACGCGATGAGAGAGAGGGAGAAAGAGAGAGAGAAAGAGAGAGAGACATGAATTCGTCACTCGGTTAAGATAACGATTTCGTCGAATTTTCGCACCGTATCTATATCGGCGTCAAATCTGGACGAATCCGTCGCGGAATCATAACGTCCGAGTGCGCTGATAATGGGCGCGCGCTCGAAAATGGCGCTATGCATTTCGGATTATGCAACCAGTTAATTTTCCACGTTGATTAAATCGCAACGATCGCGTGTCATCGTTCCGTTCTTCATCCGGACGAGCGTCGGCGATAATGTCATCGAATAACCTCGTTCGAATAGCGAACGGACTCGCGCGTATCGCGAGACCGCGATCCAAAATTCGATCCGCGTAACGTCAGCCCACCTTGTAATTTTCATGATAATATCGTTCCAGACTAATAATTTTTTATTATAACCGCTACTAAATGCTACTAAATTATAAATTGTAAAATCACACAGTACGTATCAAAGTAGATTTTTATTTTAAAAGCATATCGCGAAAATTCTGCTCCCGCTCAATAAAATATATTTAAACTCTTTTTTTCATGATTATAATACATAAAATTATTTAATAATTCTAATGGGAGAGAGAATATCTGGGTCGAAATTATGGTACACTCCAACCCGAAAGTTTCCCCCGATGCCGAAGCGCCGGAGCGTGGACCGAAGAAACCGGGGGCATTTCTCGCGCTTGGCTTCGTAGCCGGCTCTCGAAACGGCAACCGTTTCTACATGTCGCTACACGCGCGAGGGGACAGAGCTGCGCATGTATTCCGTTCTACTGGCGTGTTCGTGGACGCTTCCGTGGAGGGTGAGAGGGTGGGAAGCGTTACGATGGGAGCGGGGGACGTGAGAGGGTGAAGAGGAGGGTGCCGGCTAGAGGCATTATAGCACTGCTACAAATCATAGGGCAGATCCCCCACTCGGGGGCGAGCGCGTGTTCTGCGCGCGTGTAAACGTATCGCGCGTATTCATGTGTGCGTGCGCGCGCGCGCGCGCGCGTGTGTGTGTGTGTATGTGAAGACCGGTAGGGGTCGGCTGACAGTGGGACGTTACATGCTCGATGTACTGTATACTCTGTGGATACGGGCAGGGGGTGGTGGGTTCGCCCCCGAAAACTACCGCCTCTGCCGAGGGGCCACTGCGCCCTCGGGATTGAAGGTACGCGTCATTACCGCCTCTCTCTTTTCAACCCCCCTCTTGTCCCGCTTTCTTCCACCGGAGTGACGTCGCCGTTCTTTCTCGTCGATCTTTCTCCGTGTAACCAACAACGCGGATGTTAATTGAAAATACGATGAAGGTGAATCCGGATTTTCTAGTTTCTCTCGCGTGTATACGCATTGATGTCACTTTATTTATAGTACTAGAACATTATATACATGTTCCCTAATGTTTTTTTTATTTTTTATTTGATCTTTTTTATTAATTTAAAGATTTATCAAATTTATTATTTATCTTTTTCAATGAAAAAACAAATATAATGAGAATGTTTTATAAAATTTATCTGAAACAATTTTGAAAATATTCAAAAGGAAAAGAGGAGTCCTTGTAGAAGCAAATACTTAAACGCTTAAATGCTTGCAATTAATTACTATTATTATTATATTAATAACTCCTTCACACATAATTATTAAAATATGCGATATTTCTATTTCGATGACAGCTATTCCTGAAATAAACGGCAAAACTCTGAAAAGATTAATCAGCATCGCGGAAAAGAGACTTCAACATTTATACATTTTTATAATATAAAATATTTTACATAAATATTATACATAATAATATAAAATATTTTATGCAATAGTTTATCAAAGATATTATATCTCAATCAATTATATCTAATCAGGAAATTAATTTACCCTTACTTATTTTACCTTACCTTACTTTACTACCTTTACTTTACCTTACCTTTTTACTTTTTGCTAAACAAATTACGAGATTTTTTTTTTACTTTATCAACGACACGATAAGAATACAATTATTATCGCTTTATCCTAGTTACAATTTCAATTTGAAAAGTTTAGCAATAATGACAGGGCACGTCTGGCCTTGAAAAACAGTATTGCGGATATTGTTGGTACCACCCTTCGAGATACATAGGGCGAATAAAGGAGAGGCTGCCGGGCGCGAGGGCGAGGAGAGCGCGGGGATGCATCGAGAATTAAAGCGTTTCAATTATTTGATCGGTCGATAGAATTATACGCGTCGAAGCGGATTTAGATTGAAACAGGATGAGGCGGAGGCAGGAGAAGGCGGTGTGGAAGGAGCGCCGAAAAAAAGCTTTTCCTTCGAGAGGGGAACAGGACACAAAGCCGATCACCGCGACGCAACGCACCCTCCGAGCATTCTACACGGTGTCGGAAATTGCCTTACTCGCCCCACCGTCTCTCATTGTTATCTGACAATCCTTTCGGCGCCGATCATTCTTATTTCTGTTACGTGTTTTTCCGCACGACACGAGCGGCGTTTCGCTTCTAAGAGAGCGCGGCCAAGTATGTAATAAATAACCCTTCAGTAAAAATGATGTATAGTTCTCCCATGAAAAATGCTGTCGCGTATGTTTGCCGGAGCGCGAGGACATTTCGAAAAATACAATCGCAAAAAATATGAAAGATGTTTCCTCGTTCGCGATGTGACCTCGCGGAGAGGAAGAAATCGAAGAAAAGGAAGAAGAGGAGGAGGAGGACACGCGCGCGCGGAGGAGCACGAGATTAAAATGTGTCTGGCGCAAACTATACTTCACTCGCCGCGCGTGCAACTTTTATTTTCGCTTGCTCGTTAACTCGCAGCTCGCTTCATTCATAAATTAACAAGTTCGAGGAAACACCGAAGGAAAAGGGCGGCGCAGTCGCGGATTACGTGGGAGACGGGAGACGGTGAAAGCAAAACCGGGTTTTCGAGCTAATTAGAAGATCAGTGCCGACTCTCGGACTAATTAATGGCTATTTCGCTATCGTCGAGCGCGCGCAAGGCGCTTTTTCAAATGGGGGGAGGGGGGGGGAGGGAAGGGGGAGGAAACAATAACGTCGGGAACGATGACAACAATTGCGGAAAACAATCGCGCGCATATTAAAGAACGTCACTCTGTAAAACAATACGCTCGAGTGAAGTGATTTATTCGTAAAAATTCCTATGTGCGAGTCCTATATCCTCAAAAAATGCATTTTATTAACGCTTAAATCCGCAACATAATCAACCGCGAAATATAAACGACGTGATAAAGTTCGCGTTAATGTAAATTTACGTTCGACAGCAAAATTCATTCCGGCATATATAATTTCCAGTGAATCCAGATTCAAATGCTATTGAGACCCATAAATAAAGCGCTATATTTATTTGTGGCAAACGGAAAATGCATAGCGCAATCGGCGTGAAATGCATTATTCCGCGTAAATAACGTCGAAAATTGGGCTCGCCGGAATTATACCGGTTCCAATCGCCAAAGATAAGACGGGGTAAGGATAAGGTAAGGTAAGGTAAGGTAAGGTAAGGTAAGGTAAGGTAAGGCAAGGTAAGGCGAGGCGAGGCGAGGCGAGGCGAGGCGAGGCGAGGCGAGGCCGTCCGCGTAGCGTAAAGTGTATTAAAGGCGAAGTATAAAAGTTCAGCGACGCGCGAATTTATGAGGCGCGTGTGGGTACGAGATAAATATCTTACGGCTCAGTACACCTCGCCATCTTTTGACCCTCGTAACAGGCTGGATATTCGCACACGCTTTTCGCGAGTAAACGCTCGAGCTCGCGAGAAATACAGAGTATGCGGAAGATCGATGTACAGAAGAAGTGCGTTAGGCTCGCGCTGTCCGTTACAATGAATCGAGAAAAAAATCTCGCGGACACGACGCGAGATCACGACGTTGTACAGCTTAAAACGACGCGAACAATTTTACGGTTAATAAGCATTATTGGATAACACGCGCACGAGAGAGAGAGAGAGAGTTACATGCTATACAGCGTCCGTATCGTTAGCCGGAATATAGATCACAGTGGTAATTAGCCGTGCTATAATAGTGTGCGATAATTTTATATCCGCGATTCTCATTCTCGATAATGTTGCTGCTTTAGGAGCGATCCTCGTGCAATGAACAATACTATTTTCAAAGGTGTGATAACTATTATCGAGGGTTAAAGAGGATTCGATCGAGGAAATTTTACGGATCCTGTAACGTTTTTTCACATTTCATCTTCACGACTTTTCACAACTTTTTTATTATTAAATTTATGAATTATGCAACGATATATTTCATATGGCTGGCGCTATACAGCCGGACGGATCTCTTGAAAGGCGAAAATATTTACGATCAGATCAAGATACTTTTTTTTCATCGCGATTCCGCGGTCAATTTTTTTCGCGATGCGAGAATATTTCTTCTCGCGCAATTTACACGAGGGAGCGTGTAATCTCGGCTTGCACCTGTGCGTGCCGTAGCACGCGTCTCCTCACGAAGCGCCACGAACAACATGTCGTCCACGTGTATACGTGGCGAGCGAGAGGAGAATCAGAGGGGGAGAGAGAGGGAGAGAGGGGGAGAGAGAGGGAGAGAGAGGGAGAGAGAGGGAGAGAGAGGGAGGGAGAGAGAGAGAGAGAGAGAGAGAGAGAGAGAGAGAGAGAGAGAGAGAGAGAGAGAGAGAGGAGAGTGGCGGAGAAGGGGAGCGAGAAAAGCCGTTACCTCAAATTACACGGTTCGGTTTATTATTTATTGTCGGCAATTTCTGCTTCCACCGAGAAGGTGCATCCGACCGACGATCGAAGGATGATTTGTGCGCTGGACGCTCTCGAATCCACGCCGGTCGATCAATGAGGAGGCGCACAGCCGCGCGTGTCGATTGGCCAGGGATCGCAATTTGAATTTCTTTCGCCCGGCCGCTCTTTCTTTCTTTTGTTTTTTTTTTAAATTTATTTTCTCTAGCTCGCGAAGAAACATGGAAACGCCTATGGCGCGACAATTTCACAGAACGAGAATAATGACGCGTCCGAGTGAGGAAAAGTGTACGCTCGATATTGCATTATCGAGGACGAGGACGGAGAGGCCCAAAACGCGACGTCCCGTAAGAATGGCGTTCCACTTGGCGAACGCAATGACCTCTGCGCCGTGTGCACTCCGCGTGCAGAGACTTATATGCTTCCTGACATTTTCAGATATTCAATTACCGCGACACGAGGTATTGCGCGGCGAGCCCGCCGCAAAAACGTAATAAATCGCTCGCTCGCTCGCTCGGTCGCTCGCTTTTGCCGGCCGCGATATACGGCGTGTACGCGTATAAATCCGCACGCACGCGTGTGCGTGTACCCTCATCTCGTATCGCCTTGTACGCACATCGATACTCGGCCGGGCCGACGCGAACGAGCGCGAGGCTCGATCCTGGAATGCCGAGCGAGCGTGCCGATCACGGCGAGTATCGGACCGGAATCCAGAATTCAAATCGAATCGAGTTGATTTCGATGAAAACTCCTCGAGACGAGGAAGTTGTTGCTCAAACTAACGGTGAAGTCGTTTAATGTCACTCTGTGCCGCCTTAATATCGGAGAATTCTCGACTGTCTGCAACTTTATCCGCTTTATTTAAAAATACTTTCTAATCGATGAAGAATCAAACAGTTTTGAGACTGATAAAAAATACATTGCTTGTATGATGTATTAAAACAGTCCAATTATATATATGAATTTAATTATATATACACATCGGCATTACTGAACGTTCTTCATATTGTTATTTATCTGATTATTGCGATAAATATTATCACATGCCTCAGTGGTCGAAGGATAAGACATCTGTCCGACAAGCGCGAGATCCAGCTTCGATCCCTGGCTGAGATAATATTAATATATTATTTTATAATAAACAATAAACAATAATCAAAGCCGATATATATGTTTCAAACAAGATAGCATTCCAGTCAGGGGAGGACGGGGTCTTAGTGTGGAAAAATTTTTGTTTCTTGAATTAATATAAATAAAGGTAAATGCTTATATCACACACCATATGTCGTTATAATTTAATATTTTATAATATATAATGATATTTTTCGCAACAAAAATTTTTTACGGATTTATAATTATCATTAGGATATTACTGGGAAAATTAGAAAATTAGCATTTAACTACTGCATCTTCGGATCCGTAAGTAAACGGTCCGTAGTTACGAACAAAAGTTTAGAAATAATTTATTTAATTTATTTAATTAAATTCAAAAAATAGGCGATCAAGATCTTGCCCGATCGTATCTGCGCCTCTGATTCTCTATTGTCTGTATGACTAAAACGGTTCAGTTAAGTATACGTATTTAATTAAAAAATTAAATCATTTAAACGCCAAGCACGCACAAGTCTCCTAGTAAATTTGTAAATTTATAAAAATACATCAGGCGGTGCAATAAGAGCCAAATTAATAAAGGTAACGGCGATTAACATGCGAAAACTGATACCTGCAAACGCATTAATCAAAATAGAGATAGCGATGAAAATTTAATAATAAATCGGGTACAGCGGATACGTCCGGATGGCGTTTGAAAAGCAGAAATGAGAAAGGAAATGCGAAACGAGCGGGCAAATTTTTCCGGTAATTGTTCCCCGCGGGGGAGATCGATCGACACGATTCGCCCGACTTTATTACACCGTTACCCGCATGCGATTAAATTACGCCTATGACAGCGCCTAATTTTGTTTCAGCATGTACTAATAATTAATGCGGTCGCGACGCGGCCGTGCTAATTCGCCCCCTCGTTCTCTCTCTCTCCTACTCTCGCTCTCGATGTGCACATTCGCGAAACACGACGACGAAAGAGAGATCGATGCGCGCGCGCACCGTAAATAAATAAATGCTTGCCCGGGCGATTAATTAAATGATAACAAATAATAATGACGTGTGAAATTGTAGCCGCACCTGCGGCAATGGCGCAAATGTTAAGTGCAGACCGATCAATCCGGGGCACGGTGCGCCGTGCCGAAATATTATTACCGCTCTGAGCGTGACTCGCCGCTTTTTTGGCGCTTCCAATTTTTATTATTTATTATCGCCGCGGTGGAAAGTGGATTACACTGATCATCGCCGGATTCATCGCCATTAAAGTTCCGACGCGGCGCGGCCGCAAAGCGCGGCCGTAATTGGGACGCTCAAAAAGATTTAAATACCGCCCTAAACCGCTCGAGGACGGCGGGAGGTATACCATATCGAGCTGAATAAAATAGCTATTTTTTTTTTCCATCTTCATTTTTATGATTATTAATTAGGCATCCGACGACGGATGCGTCTTTGCGAGATAAAACGAGAGATAGGGTTTCACTTACGAAAAAAAAATGCGACGACGGCGGGGAGCGCGTATTTTTCAACATTTTGATATAATAGCTTGTGTGAACTGTACTCGCGAAACGAACTGAACGAGCTGGAAATACAACAATCGCGCGGAGTGCGCGATTTATGGCCCGAGCGTTTGGCGGCCTGAGGCGGTGTCGCGCCTGCCATCGCGAGACGCAGAGAACGTTTTACGCTTTTTTAAAAGACCGTTCGTTGCGCGCGCGCGCGCACGAACGGCCGCATTATGATATTGCGATTTTAGCGTCTGGCTAACGATGAATGTCGATGCCGCTCGTTAATACGCCAAGTGCCGCGAAACGTCGTTCGGGCATTCGTGTCCGACCGCGAGAGCCACGCCGCTATTCGCGCTATTTGCATAAACACGACACGCGCTCGTGCACGCATACACCTGTAAATAATTTCTTTTCGACACGGCGTACTTACACACGGGCGTAGATCATCCTTGACACGTTATGGATCGCACGGATGCGGCACTCACGCGATTTACATGGAAGGGCGAGGGAGCGGGGGAAGAGGGGAGAAGAGGCACTATTCCAACGCACAAGGGTATTGCGCAAATTTTTTCGCAAATTAATGAGACCGCATAGAAAGCCGTAAATGGGCTTTCTAATTTTTCAGAAGACAATGGCACGCCTCTGCGGAACGAACGAACGAACGAACGAACGCGCGATTAGCATATAGAGTGGATAATTAATTGCTAGAAGCACACAAAGGTCCCTTTTATTTTATTTATCTCTTTTTATTATTTTCTCTTTGTATTTTCGGTCGTTTTCACTCGCGCCTACACCCTCGCCTACTGTGATTTCGAGCCTCGCGTCCGAAACCCACGTTTCGTTTTATCAATACGTTATCTTTGAGAATGAAACGGTCATTTCGCGCTAATTGCGAAACGTATTTAATCGCCGGGCGAAGAGCATGGCGGACGGACGCGGACGAGCTAAAAATCATATGGGGCACGCTATGAGGATGGCTTTTCGAAGAGAGAAAAACAATTCGAGGTATCGACCGACGAGTGCACTCGAGCACGAGTGCACGCGCGTGCGAGGGTGCGTTTTTCGACGAGCGCGGCGCGGCCCAACGGGTGTCGAGGGCGCTTCACTGATTTTTCAATTATACCACCATCGCACATCGAGTGGAGTATCATTTTTGAAACATCAACGACACTTCGCACATCGGGAAGCAACAACTGTTTCGGCGCGCTCGAGTGCCCCGTCGCGGCCTCTCGGAATTACGCGCTTTTAATTGAAGGTATAACGCCTAACGGCTCGTTTCAAATCTGTAAATTATCCGCGTAAATTACACGCAACGCAACGGCGGGTGTCGATAGCAGAGTAGCGAATTACACGGCGAGTTACAAACGTTTACGGCCGGCAACCTTTCGGTGCGGTAACTTTGAATTATTAATATGATTAAACGCGCGCGCGCGAATAAAAGTGCCGTTTGTTAATTTAAATGCCGTTACCCATCGGTTATTTCGCGGGTTAATAATTCCCGCCGATTCGTCCGAACGTGAATCAGTTTTAATCACCCGACGTGTGCTCATTACCCACGGATTTTAATCGACTTATTTTGCGCAAAAGTTGTAAATTCCTAACGTCACTTTTATCGTGCCTCTCAATTTCTATCATTTCTAATTGCTTTAATTGAAGCGATATTCGTGCGTGCGGCAAGGCGCGAATTAATCTCGAATTAGTTTCGCCGAAAGACAGGAAAATTAAGAGGAAAAATGGATCGAGGGAAGGTGGTGAGACAATGGAACCAATAGGCAGAGTGAGAGAGAGAGAGAGAGAGAGAAAGGGGGAGGGAGGGAGAGGGGCAGTGTGATGGAGGTCGAAATTTTCAAAAGGCATTTTCGCGCACCGTGAATTTCCGCGGGACATAGAAACGTACTTAAACCGTCTTCCAAGAGGAGGGTAATAAAACCGCGATTGGACTTCGTCGGGGCCGTCATCCTCTCGCCGCCTTCGCGAGATATCTTACGGATAAAGATAAGAGGGATGCGACGGCGCTTCGAGGTGTTGCCGGGGCCGCCTCGTTCCCCCGATGGCAGTCTCACGACGTCACTCCCGGGAGTGAAATGCCCTGTTACTTAAATATTTAACCAAAGCCGACGAAGTTTCACCCCGCCCCGCAAGAATATGCCATCCACCCTAACTTGGTCCCTCGTCCTTATTTCCTCTCCCTGAGGTTATTAAGAGGCTGAGGAAGAATGCCTCGCGGTCGCTCCCCCTGTTACTTTTGCCAATATTGTTCTTTACGCTCGTGTTTTGGCATTTTTATACGAAACGAAGAAATATTTTTTTCGACTTGGAAACTTGAAATCGAAGTCTAAATAACCCTCTAAGAGTTTTCGCTAGAGAAGTAAAGTATATCAGGATATGTATGTATGTCCAAAGAAACTTGTACTTTTCTCCCCGCTGCATGATATTCTGTGTGATGAATATTTTATACATATTTATATATAAAATTAAGATTTATTCTCTTTCCTTCCCATTCAGCATGTACATTGTTGAAATATTAAATAACATTCAAAGTGAATCTACGTGATCTCTGTTTCATCAATTCCATGTAAATACGTTCCTAAAATTCAATAATAGATTACGCTAGGCAATTAATACAATGTCACAGTATCAATGACACAGTGTCGGATACAAAATTATGAGAATTCGCTCGTGCGAGCGAGCGAGCGAGCGAGCGAGAAAATCGCGCGCGCGGCGCGGATGGAAGCGCCGGCCGAGAAAGCGCGCTTTATGGGATTTGCATGGTATTGATTTATCGTTTAACGAAAACGCGCGCGATGCTTTCGCGGGCGAGCGGAAGAATGGAGTGGCCGTGGATGGCACAAACGACAATAAAATATCCATTTTAACAAACATCAGACCACCGAAAAATAGCCAAAATTCAGCCGAGCGACCGACGACCACCCCTCAACGCGGTATATATACCCGGCGGACCGATGATCAATGGCTCGCGCAGACTTCGCCGCCTCTGTGAAAAGTTACAGTCGTCCCCTATTTTACCGTGCCACTCGCTCGTACGTGTGCGCGTGCGTGCGTGCGTGCGTGCGTGCATGTACGGGGCGACACAAAAGAGAAGTGGCCCTGTGTGCGGGCAGGCCGCATTGTGTGCACGACGATACGCGCGCGGCCACGCACGCTCTCTCACGTGCGTGGGCGGTTGATTTTTCAAAGCACATAATAACGGAAAGTCAACTCCACGATGCCTCGGCCCAACGGTAATGGAGCCATTCGTTGAAAACGGGGTGAAACATTATTATCGGTCAAACGCACGCCGAAATATGTAAATCGCGCGTGTCGCGAGGTCGCAATCCCGTCCGGTCGGTCGCGATGCATCGCGGAATACAGAGAGAGAGAGAGAGAGAGAGAGAGAGAGAGAGAGAGAGAGAATACCAAGCGGAATATAATTCGAGACAACAGTTTTCCACCGCGCGATAGACAGAGACCGATTCACGTCCGTCGGCGGAGTCGATCACAAAGCGATTCTATACCGTGTACGCGAATCGAATCTATTGTTGTAGCGAAGCTACGGTAATACTTGAAACTTCTCCCTCTCTAATCCTACAACGTATAATTTTATTCTTTCTAGATAATTACGATTTCAAGAATGTAAGAATGCGATGCAGGAGGAAAAGGAAAACGCCGTTTTTAATTTATACGGAAAATAATGTACATATTTGATCAAGGAAGAAAAATATAGCCTTTGGGAATTTTATGGGAAATTGAAAGTCCCGTAATACTGGGTAGAAACACTATCTTCCTCCACATAATGGATACAATCGTGCGGCCCGGGATTCCTTTTACGAGGAGTCGATAAGAACGATTCTTATCGCGGATATCGTAATAATGAACAGGCATGCATCCGATGTAAACGAGAGTGGTAATGCGATGCGAGAGACGATAAAGAGATAATGACGATGATCACGGCAGGGTAACCCACACTTGGTTCCACGGCGCGCTACGATAATAATAATAATTATAATTAGGCTTGGCCCGCGCGCGCGAGGAAAGTGACTTTAATGCTATGCAAGAGTCGCGCCGAGGCGAGAAAGCGTGATTGTCGCGTCAAATGGGAACGAACGAACGATCGGGTCGGTTTTCGAAGAAGACGGCGCCGGTCTAACGCAGTGCCGAGGCGGCGAGAAAAACTCGCGTTAATTCGAATCTCATAATTATTCGCGGAAAATAATAACGCACGATAAATCCTCGGCGAACATGTCGGCGCGATGCTCTCGACGCTTTTTGCTCAGCGTGGTGTGGAAAGCTCGCCTGCGAGCGCTCGGATTTTTGGTATCGACTCTTTTTCGACGATTTTTGTACCATTTTTTAGAGCCGCCGTACACGCGCGCTCGAGGGTGAAAACTGCGGCGGAAAATTGTTATTCGCGCGGGCGATTATTATCGCGACGCGCTTTTGCGAGAGAGGGCGGACGAGTTGCATGAGTTGAGAACCCGCTCTCTCGCGCGGCCCCTAGAGCGCAAAAATGATGTTTGCACCGATACGAGAATTACGAGCGATTTCCCGGGACGAGTGAGAGACCGCCTCTCCGTTATTGGGCACTTCGGCCTGAATCGGCGATCCGCTCGTCGGCTCGTGTCCCGCTTTATTTTCGCGATACTCCGCTTTAATTTTCCACGCCCGGTGCGAATAACAATTATGTAATAATTTCGTTTGTCCCCGCGCGCCGTGCCGTGCGTACGCCGACGAGAAAAACGTGTCGAAATTTTCGTTCCGTTAACAAAATGAATTTTTATTAAGCCGCGCTCGCGGCCCGGCGGAATCACGCGGTGGAAAGCCGTCGCGAAAATTGATTATGCGATTTTAAAGCCGTTTTCCTCCGCTCTCGAAATTTATCGCGATGCGCGTTTCCCGCGTGCTGATATCGAATTTTTGCTGATCCCGAACCCTCGCTCTTTCTCGGATGAGAAGTAAGGAGCCACTGAGAGAGCTCGTGGCGTGACAAGAGCGTGGATTTGGCATTATCGTTTGCCGACTTCTTCCTGTCGCGTGTCAATCAAGCAAGGAAAAGTGTGCGATAAGCAAGCAGACAACATGGCGCTCCTCGATGACCCGTGACTATCAGCCGCTTTCATTAAAATAAACGGCAGAGGCAGCTTTTATCTCCCTATACCCGGAGGTTATCTTGTTTTTCTCTCTCTCTCCCTCCCTTCCTCTCTCACTCTCCTTTCCTTCTTCCTTCTTCTAACTCTGTTCTCATCCCGATCTCCTACAGCGATTCTAAATCCACCGACAAAGAAGATAGACGAAGACAAAGTAATAAAAACGAAGAGAAGCCAAGAACCCCGCCGAAAAAGAAAAAAAAAAAAAAAATGACGAAGCGCATTTCTTGGAAGCGAGACGATACCGCCCGAGTTACAGCGCCGCTAATTACCGCCTCATGTTGTTCGCGCCTATCCTATAACGTAAAAGCATTCGATAACACAGTTCCCTCCGAGCTCTGGGGACGTTTTTTTCGCGATAAGCGATGCATTAAAGCCGGCTGCATTAATATCCGCGTACGAGGCGCGCGCACGCTCCGATTTCAGCTACTTGATTGAAACCGCCTTGCCGAAAGAATGTTCTAGATATGATAAGACGCTTCTGGATTCCGCTGTAATGAATAAAGAAATCGTAACGATATCATTTAACGCTCGTCGGAGCAACTCGGTTTTAGCCTCGCCTTCGATCTTCGCAATATTCCCTTTGTTCGATCGGCTATACCGGGTAACTTCTTATTTCCGATCTGATGTAAAGTTAACTTTTTTCGTGCTAACTTCGATCCGACACGCGTTTCAAATCAATGGAATATCACTGCGGATACGTTTCCGCATCGGCAGAAATCTCCGTGTCTCGCGTGCGCAGCCGTGACTGTCTGTCCTTCTTTCATTCGACACATAATCCTCCTTAAGACGTTCTTCCCAGTCCCTCGTCGGGATTAACCCAAGGAGATCCGGAGGTTTTCGTTCGATATAAACGGCGTCTACCCTGACCAACTCGCTCGTATAATTGGTTGTCAGTCAAGTAGTCAGTGCCAACCCCCTCGGGGCGGCCCCGGACGATTCTCCTTGGCATCGTCGTCCATTCGTACTTACGAATCCCCTAAGGACACCGGGTATATAGACACCAAGCTGAAATCCTGATGGGATTCCACGTACGACCGGAGAAAGGATTCTCTTATCGATTCCGACCTCGAAACGTGTCGGACGAGAAACGACGTTTTAAGCAACGGACCGGCCCGGTTAAGATAAGAAAAACGTTTCCATTTGTACTCGCGGTTGTTTTACAAAAGGGAGTAAAGAATACGAATGGCGAATATTAAAACCGACCAGAGTGTATTTCCAAATTAACAAGCGGTATGTAAGAGGACAATCTCATTAAAGTTATTTTCCACATTCCAAATACGTTTTTCAAAAAATAGTCTAAAAAATAATCCTTTTGCAAATTAATTGCTTTATATCGCAAATTATCGCCGTTATTTAAAACGTAGCAGCTTAAAGCTAAAGTTACATTTATTTCTTTTTAAGAAATCAAATTTTATGAAAATCGACTACAGCCCCATTTCTCGCCTCCTTCAGAAAAATTCTTATTGTGAAAAATATCTGCTAGGAATTTGGATCATTCACTTATGGCGAATGTCTTATCTTTTGAACAACAAAGACATGTGGTGATATTTATCGCAATAACTAGATAAGTTTGAACGCCATTTTTCATTTTCAGCGCTCATATAAAAAAATAAATAATCAATATAATAAGCAAAGTGACAAGTTTCAAAAAACAGATTAGAAAGAACATTACTTGGTAAACTAGATTTTAGATGTCTAACAACCTATTTATTGAATTTACACCTATAATTTCGGAACAATTGTTTCATATCGCAAGTACATTTATGCCAATATAATTTCGTCAAATTATTACAAATCATAACTTCGTCGCTAATATCATTTCGTCTCGTACGAAAGAGGGGAAAGTAATAAGCCGGAAGCTTCCGGACGCGGAAAGATCGATCTCGAAAAATTCGGAGCTTTTTGCTGCAAAAGTGGGGAAACTGTGTGAAAATGCGAAAGAAACGCACGATCGAAAAAAGATGCGAGCCAAAGAGAGAAATTACCACAATCATCTCGAGCTAATGGCTTTTGGCACGAAGTAGACTCGGCGAAGTACCCTTGACCCGTCTAACGTGCGATAAATAATTCATCGGCCGATTCCGCCCGAAGTGCTCACGGAGACCGGCGATGTTATAACAGTGGCTACTAGTAGCCGCAGATAAAATAATTGGACGCTAATTAAGGAGGCTCGGTGGCGGCCTGCTGAATAATCCCGGTATCCGGTCGAGCGGATCGGCCTCCGTAACTCGGGGTGAAAGGACAGCGCACAATGCGAGATGCGCGAATCAATTTCCAACGACGGTGCACCTTGAGTGACAGTTTGTCATCACTTATTTACGTAATATATATCCCGCAGCTAATTGAGAATCGAATGAACTCCCCATTATTAACGTTCTCTCCCGTATCGTAGTAGATAACGGTATTTAATTTGTATTTTACGTGAATGCCACGACAACCGGAAATTTGAGATGAGCTTATTTATTCTTTCGCGTTAATGAAGCACGAAGAATAAATAATGCAGTTACGGAGGATGAAAAATAAGATAAATGATGAACGAAACTGATGTTTCTGAAATCAGCGAGGAATATCAAGTATATAAATTCTACATTATTCTCCTTTCCCTTCGCGATCTGTCCAATGATCGATTATAAAATACCTCGGTTAACAAGGCATCAAAACGTACGTTTCATATCCGCCCCACTTCTTCTCCGTGTATGATACAGATATCATCAAACAGTCCGATTCCGAGGCCGATGAACGGATACCACGTGACCACCAAAGGCAAGTTCATTTCCTGGTGCATTAAGGCTAACAGTTAACGCGATTGAGCATCATACGGTGCGTACGTTGAGTCCGGCGGCGTCGCGTAATGCGAGTAATTAATAATTGCTGGTACGCATCAAAGCTTGTCATTAATCTCCCTGGCTATGGTCGACGATGCGCGAAACGTTTTGATCGTTTGATAGCAAAACCGGGCGATTTCACGGTGCAAATTGCAGGGAGATGCGAATTACGCCAATTACGCCGAAAACGGCGTTTGTATAAAGCAATAACGCACTCCTAATCGAAATCTCGTTGTGGACTTCGAAGTTCGATGTGTGTACACGAAATATCGCCTAGAGGGTGAACGTTTAATTACAATAACGCTGGAGACAAATGGAGACAATGGAAACGAAATTTACTGATATATTTCATGAACGACATATTTCACGAAAAAAAAAAAAAAAAAAAAAAAAAATGATTACGTTAACCACAGTTGTAAGATTTTCGAAAAAATTCGATCAGGATTCTTTGTTTACAAACCGTAACATTTAGTTTGCATAACCACGACAGCCTCTTAAGATATAACTCTTTTCGAATCCTACTAATTAGCAGCTTTTTATATTCCTATAGTGAAAAAAAGATACTTAAAGATTGATTGTGGAAATAAGGAAATTACTTAAGTACGGCGAAATAAAATTTCATTCGTATATAGCAAATGAACCATCTTACAATTAGTAAGAAGAATTGAATATATTTCACAAAAATGTATATTTCGTTATTACAACAAAATTTTGTCTCAACCAATAAATAAATATCGAAGAAAACGCCACAAGCTAACATTCGTTTCTTATTTCAACTTCTTTTTCTCAGTGTATATAATTAATTAAAAACTGTGATGCCGCAAAATTAAGATCGTTAAGAAACGTATCAATGGCGCAATCCAAAAAAAGCATTAGAGGGATACTAATTCTTTTTTACTTAATGAATCGTGTACCTCCCCGCCTCCCTTCCCCCTTCATCCTCCAGGAGTCTTATCTACTCGACTTTCTCCCAATGACCTTTTTCAAACGCTTCTAACGAATCCTTCGAGCGCACAATGATTTCGATTTGCTGCCGCATTCGACACGCGACGTGAGGCAACGAGCTAAATACCGAGGCGAACAGTGCGCGGTGCGTATCGCGATGCGATTCCGCAATCCTCTCGTTCTCACAGTTTGCATTTCGTTGAACAGCGTGGACGCAGGAAAATGTCATTTCCCCGCGGCGCGGGAGCCCCACGGCCCTTTCTCTCCCGTGCTTTCCAACGTCGGCCATTAATCGTTCCGCACGGTGGTGGCCTAAACCGGGTATACCTCGCGGTGCACGTGCGCGACATTTCCACCGACGCGACGTTTCCGCGGCAAATCACCGGCGATCTTGCGCGGGCGTTTCAAAGGGGCCGACGTTTCCCGTAAACGGCAAACTCCCGCTACATTATCAATAAAATGCAAGAGCCACACTTGTTTATCTGACGCTTTATTCTCCCGCTCCCTATCACTCCAGCGTAACTATATTTCCTTACTTTAATCGTTCCAAAGCTATTTCCATAATACACAGCCAACGTATGGAAATAAAATTATAAAATTATATAGGATGTTTCAAAAGTGGAGGGCAGTCGCTTAGGAGGCGATTGGAGATCTAAAAACAAAAAGAAGAAGTTGATATGAACATAGATTCGGAAATGCGTTATTTTCGAGTTATTCGCCATTTTTATGTTGAAATTTCAAATTGCTTTGTTTTCAAATTTTTTTTGTCAAGATTGGAAAAAGAGATAATCTTTATGAGTTTTATAACGTAATATAAAAATAGCGATAACTTAAGAATGATCTTCGGATCTATGATAATATCAACTTTCTTTCTTGTTTTTGGATAATCAATCACCTCCCGAGCGATCGATCTTGATTTACGAAACACCCTGTATACTCTGTTATCTGCATTATACGAGATAACACTCTAATATTTCTGTTATTCTCTAAACACTTCGCTTCTGTTCTACGTGTCGGAACGTGAAATAGATCGTTATTCCATGTATATATTCTACTTTCCGCTTCGGCTTGTATCATCGCTATGGTTCTTTCATCGTTGAAGAATGTTTCCTCAATTCCTTATGGCAAATCGTCCGATTTACAGACGCAATTTAGGTTATATCGATCAAAGTCACCGTCCAACGCAGCAATCTCAAATCGTCGACGAGCGTGACGCAACGTCGTAGACGCGAGCGATCGCGCGCTAATAAATCGCGGCTCATTACTACCCGCGACGTGGAGCCGTACAATATAGAAACGATCGCCAGTTTCTATTTCACTTTTACAGCCCCGCCGCCGGCCAAGGGGAAGCGGCGCGCGCGCGCGCGCGCACGCCATTGTCACGGGGCGAGAGCGAAACAATTCGCCACGGACGGAGAGTTAAACGGCGTCGATCTCCTTTAATGGCACGCTCTCGTATGCACCGATTTCTCAAACCTCGCAGCGTGATCGTACACGCGCGGAGTTTCCTCGAGCGGGCTCGCTTTCGCAAGCGAGGGGCCACGTGGACACGCGCGGCCGGCCATCCACGGGAGGCACGAAAATGACTTTTCGTACAGCTGCGGATTCCGATCGCGTGCACGCCCGAAAGAAGGAGAAAGAAAAAGAGCAGAGAGAGAGAGAGAGAGAGAGAGAACGAGACAAAAGTGCCAGCAGCAGCAGCCGCTGTAGCGCGCTGGTGTGTATAGATGCGTGCGCAAATATTACGCGCTCTCCCCGACAGCGCGATGGATCGGCCGTCTAATGTCAGCAATTTGCGGCTATTGCTGTTATTTAACGGTAACACTTTGCGCCGCGCGATGCCGGGAATTGAGGTAGGAAATGGCGCCGAGCGAAGCGCCGCGACGCGAAGGGTCGGAATCGAGATGGGTTTGCTACATTTGAATATCGATGTGTTATTATAAAAAAAAGGACAATACATATTAATTTAAATAATACATGCGCGATTCATTGCTATTGTTTTTTTCTTTTTTTTTTTTTTTTTTTTTTAATAAATAAGCAAAATACAACAATATTTAATGTATGATCTATTCGCGATTATTGAACTTTCGTTATTTAAAAGTTTTACAATATCACCTTAATGATTACGATAATAATTATAATTAAAACCATAAGACTCTCGAAATGAATATTCTGAATTGTAAATGTTTTTCATCAAATATTAAGTAAATGAACGATTGTAATAAATATTATTTTCTGAGAATACATTTTTTTTTATTCCCGCAACACCTGCAATCCTTCCTACATCGAGTTTGCAGATTGCAAATAAAATCGCGTTGCGCTCGTGACAAAGAGCAATAAGCCTTGCTTATTCCCGTTACCAATGTCAATGTCCCGCGGTACGCATTTATAAAATCTCACCCGTACGTCGATGATCCTTTTTATTTTTTCACACACGAACGAATATTTCGCGAGGGTGGATTTTGTGTTCCGATGGACAATAAACTCCCTGGCAGGTTATATCCTGCAGGATGGGACGCAGGTAATTGAGGACGCCGAAGGTTGAGCACCCCCCCGGTCAAGGGGAGGCCTCCGATTGGTCGACGGTGCCACGCACCTGGCGGACAGCTGCTACGGAGACGACGTATGCGCATGCGTAAGCGCCGTTAGCACGCATATATGCGTGAATGCACGCGCACATGCGCACCGTCATCGTTTCACGTTGCCCGTCGCGCGCACACACGCGCAGAAAGATGTACATACGTGCATATGTGCATATGTGCATACGTGTATATGTGTGCGTGCGTGCATGGCTAGGCTGCGTACAGGACAGCGTACGCGTAAGCAAATACTATACTCGCCTGTCAATATTAATATAAATACGAGCAATCGCAAGTACACGCGTAAATAATGTACTCAAAATTGCAACTGATAACAGCAGAACCGAAGGTACGTTTTAATGTAAAGCCTCGGTACTAAATTCGAGAAAGCAAATATACAAGTAAAACGGAAGTTTATATTGTAGAGCGGTGATGTCTGATAACGCGTGTGTAGCGATAGTTTGAACTGAGAATATATAATGTTATTTATATCCTTCGGTTAATATTGTCGTTAATAATTTATCCTATGATTATAACAAATCTCTCGAAGTACATCTAGTCTACGAAACATCTGGCAATTCTCGGAAAGAAAATGTTGGAATTTACCTCAATGACAGAAAAAATCGAGAGTTCCACCTCCAGTAGCTCTGAGTAGCACATCTGGACAAATCGGGGTTAGAGAATGATTTTTCCGAAACAGGTACAGAATGATGGTAAATACCGCACGTCGGCATCGGAAACAATAGTCACGAGGGATAGACTAGCCCCGGGGAGTCACGGATTTCGTTCATTCGTCCGACGGCACATTCTCTGTCCCGGCAGGTCCTTCCACCTAGAATTATGGGTTTAAAAAAAAAAGAAAAAAAAAACACGCACAACCGGTTCTCGACCGGTTGGTAACCTCGTTGTTTTACCCGTGAATAACAATAACGAAGCTCGTGTGCTTCAAAAACAAGAGTTCTCGATTAGGACTCTTCCAAAAATTCGGGTCAATCGGTGCAAGGGAAAGTGCAATGTATAAAAAGTGTAATATATAACTACGAAAAGATCACGTAAGCTTCTTTCGAATTGTTGGGATAAAAAACTGGGAACCGCGCTGTTAAATTCGCTTTCCGACAGACGCGTGCAATTAATCCCAATATTTGTCCGCGCGACTGAAAATATTTTTTTTCGAACAATAGCAAAAGTCCCGTAATTAATAACGAACGGTGACGTTCCGTTACCGCTCGTAACGATTGCACAATTTGATCGTCAATAAGTCGAAGACAAGCCCGAATTAGGCGCACCTGTGTCAAGAGAGCGACTCAGCAAGCCTGGAATGTTCGGATGTATAATGTTTTCGCTATCAATATATTACATTAAGCTTATCTTAACGAGGAAAGAAAGTACGGCAAAAAAATCGGCGAGAAAGTCACGCTCTTAACCGTCATATCGATGTCTATCGTGAAAATTTTTTAGATACCGCTCGCGAAATTCATCTTATCGCTATCCGCTTCTCGGGCCGTAAATAACGAAATCAAAGCCATCATTTATTCTATTGCGAATTCTTCACGGGAATCGAGTTCCTTATTCGCCCTGTAATGCATATCGGTAACCAGCCTTCATCGCGTTCCGCGCACGGCCTTAACATCGGTAAACGATTTATCATCTAAATCATGCCCGCAAAAAGAGACGTGCGCGGCGTCGCGACGCCAAGTCATTCCGGTCTAGACCATGTATATCATCGAGATCCGAGAGGGAGCAAGTAGTTTTTCCTGCGACGGAGGACCGCATTTTTTTTACGCTTTTTTTTTTCCTGTAATTCCTTCTTTTGGAGAGGCGCTCTCCACTCAGACGCCCTCTCATTCGAGGAAATAGACGAGTAAGAACAGGACATATTTAAGGACTGTTGAGAATCTAAAAAAGAGACGAGGAAAAGAAAATAAAAAAGGAACGCGTGATGAAGAAGGGGGGAGGAGAGAGACGGGAGGGGGAAGAGGAAGAGAACACAGAGGGGCGAGCACGCCAACGCGACGCTCAGGAAGTGACCCGGTCACGGATGCAGGGCGCAACCATAATTCTAACCAACGAAACCATAATTCCATGGGATTGGGTGCGGAAAGAGGGGAGAGAGGGGCCTCCTACATCCATGCGTTTCCCATTGCCACCGGCCCGGAACTAGGAACGGAGACCGTGTCCCGTAATTTCGAATCGAATTTCAAGAGACCGGTCACATGGCTCGAATTAAAATCCATGTCTCCGAGGAAATAAGAATGCGTGAGAAGAAGAAGAAGCTATCGATCCAAGTTCAAGGAACGTCGACGGTTCGGCGTCGTGAGACCTCGCAGAACATCGTTTCGAGCGCTCGTGGAATTATTCCTCGCAAACGTATCGGCGCGTGCAAAAGTTCCATAAAAGATCACTCGTCAAAATTTATTAATCAATAAAATAGGGCACTTTCCAATTCCTACGCCATTTTCAGTTATCTTATCACATTATCGTTCAGTTTACCGTATTTACCGCGATCGTTTCGTGTAGCACGGCAAATTTCTCCGGCAGCAACCTCGGAAAGAACACCGTTCGAAGATGAAGAATCGCTATCTCAAACGTACGTCGACTATAGTCCGCGAATGCAAATGGTATTTATAGCAAAAGTCAATAATTTTGTAGTAGAGCTGCCGAGGACGAGCTCGCGTCGGTTCGAGCGAGTTTTATTTTGCCACACGGTATATACCGCGGAATTGACCTCGCGAAATCGAACCGGATAGGAGGAGGGGAGGGGGGGGGAAGAGGGAGGCCGAAGTCTTCGTCGCGGAATCGCTCTATCTATCGATGACAATTATCGCTCGGGCGATGCAGAACGATGCAATTTCGCGAAATTAGTTCGCGAGCGTTGCGATTGTCTATAAGGTAATCTCGAAACGATCGATCGAATTTGCCTGCGAGCGACGTACACGTGGCTGTCCATTCTGATGTATTACCGAGTATAGCGTATATCTCTACGTCGCGGAGAAATCACTTCTATCGCGCGGAGGTATCGTTTTGTTTCGTCAAGTCAACCGTGCGCGGGAATTTATCTTATCGCGTATTCCAGTGAGTGGACTTAATTCCTCGATCCGTTCGCAAAAGCAGGTTTGTTGCGAATCGGCACGAGACTCCCTCTCGATGCGCTTCGGGATCGTCTGGGATCACTGGTTATCGCGTCTACCTCGCTCGAAAACAAAGATCGGAGAGATGGCGATAAATCGCGGACTTTGAGGAAATTTCTGACACCGCGATGTGTTTATAGAGCGTTATCTGAAAATTTTTGTTATCCTGACGTGATAACGCCAGGTGGCTGTTTCTGATGATCGACGCCCGAGATCGCGTAATCCTCTCAGATCTTGCGATATCTGTGCTTGTGTCCGGCAAAAATACTCTATTATTACGACAGAATATTGTTCGTTTAAATTATACGTGAAAGATATCACGTGAAATAATCGTCAAGATTGAAAAGCGATTTGCGCAACGGTTTCCGAATGGCCGTTAAAAATCGCCGCGGATACGTGAATGTACGAGCGAAACGACGGTGCTAAACGCGTCCCCCGGGGTGGAACTTAGTTCGTGACTTCCTCGTCAGTTGTGTGCACAGTCGCGAAAAGTTTCGGACTCGTTGAATACACGAGCGGGCGACGTTGCTACGGCGCAGCGACGCCCGACAACAACAGCGAGAGCCGCACGTAGAGACGTAAACTCGCTCGCTCGAGGATCACCGGGGAAGTAATCTGGGGGCCAGGCACGGAGGTAGGCACGATCTACCGCGTGATCTTCGTGGAAATCGAAACTGGCTCGGGTGTTTCTATTCCGGGCTCCGATGCGATATAACTCGTACCAACACCCGTTTTATTTCATCCGAGGGTAATTGGATTTGCAAACGCTAGGAACGGAGGAGTTACGAATTGAACGATAAATTGAAATATTTGCCGAGGAATTTGGTTGTCGTTCGGTCGAACATTTTCGACCGAAAAGTTTCTTCGCGTAAGGAAACGGCAAACTCCTAAAAACTGAAGGTCCAAATGGTTCGCTTAGCTTGAAATCATCGTACTTGATCACTGCAGCGTAGAAAGGTAGGCTACATCACGCTGCGAGAAGCGGTTACCATTGTTATTGTTATAACATGATCGTAAACACTAATAATAACGAGGGACTTAAGATTTAACGGAGATATGAAGATTGCGAGTGTGAAAAGACGGAGACAGGTACGGAAACAGGCACGATCTATCGCGAGATCAGCACGGAAATCGGAATTGACTCGAGCCAGCCTAATCTACGCTCTATCTCATGCCGAGAAAGAGAGAGGAGGAGGAGGAGGAGAGAAGGAGAGAAAGAGGAAGAGCTTTACCCTCCCTGGAACGCCTAACCTGGCTTACACGTTCGGTTATGGAGCTCCGGCACACACTGGACACGCACACTCACGCACGCACACCTGTGTGCATCCGAACGCTCCTACCCAGTGGCTGTCCGGCGCTGCATGTCCGCCGGGCGCGTTTTGCGCGATTATGCGAGAGCTACCCGCTATGCAGATCGATCCCTCGGGTCGAAGGTGAAGCCCGTTTCGGTGGCAAGAATGCCCGCGTGTGGATGCGACCTCGCGCGCGTACGTGCACGCGGATGTCCGTGTGTGCCGTGTGCCGTGTGTGTGTGTGTGTGTGTGTGTGTGTGTGCGTGTGTGTGTGTGTGTGTGCGCGCGCGCGCGCGCGCGCATATGAATCGGCACATTGTGTATTCTATCGCGTGTACGTACGGAATGTGCGCTTCGCGGGAAAGCAGAAGGGAAACTTTAGGGCAAACGATTGAAACCATTTATTAATACCGGAGACGCTTCCGCATAATAATAATTCCCGCCTGACTTATTGTTACGATTATTCGACTGGGGGGATGATATCTCGGTGGTCGGTCATCCTCTTCTGAAAATACGCGGAGCGTGCGCGATGGAGATTAATCGGATGTTACAGCGTTAATTTTGCGCAACACGCTCGAGCGTCACGCTATGTAGAACTCGCGGTATATCGTAATCCGTTATTCACGATCGATGTGCGGTCTATCTCGCTGTGATTGATAGGAGTGTTATTTCCTTATCACGACTAGCTAGAGACGGAATTCGAGGAAAAATTTAAAGAGCTTCGAATAGAGAAAGAATCGAGTATAGTCGTATAAAAGAAAAGGAAGAGAGAGAGAGAGAGAGAGAGAGAGAGAGAGAGAGAGAGAACGGGGTAAGATAGATCTAGCACAGATCGAACGAGTCGGGGAATAAAATAGTTTCTGGAACAATGCGAACCCGACCTAGACACGCAAAGGGCGAAGAACCTTCCGGCTCTCCGTGACTTTCAGCCGAAACCACTCGTCATCCTTTAAGAGTCTGGCGGTCGCTGATTAAGGCTTCTGTTCTCACAACGAAGAAGGCCGACGGTGGAAAAAGAGAGAGAGAGAGAGAGAGAGAGAGAGAGAGAGAGAGAGAGAGAGAGAGAGAGAGATTAGACTACGTCCATGAAAGTTTACGGTGCTTGGGCACCCGTAAACGCCATATGGCCCGAAAGTCGCCATGTTTCCATCGTTTTCTTTCGCCCCGAAGCGGACTCGGGTCCCTACGCGTCTTTATTTTTCTTTTTTCACGGTAGCTCCCCCTCGTCTCGCTACTCGCTGGCTTGACTCGAACTCCCGATCCGACGTGTTTCTCGTCGAGTCTTAGAAAGCCTCGATATTATGTTTTAACTCACTCTTAACCTCACGCTCACGCTCGCGCGAAGAAAATTTAAGTAACAACCAAATTATGAATAATTGTGTTAAATAAACACGGATACTCGTTACGAGACATTAAACTGGCTACGAGTCTATTTATATAATCGCGTATAATGGAGTTAAGATAAAAAATTGAAAGAGCGTGAAATTTTTAATTTCACGGTTGAGATTATTACAATTAGAGGATATGAGAAAAAAGAACGCCGCAAAGGAGAAATATAGACGTAAATCTCTCACCGGGGCGAGCGCTCTCGGCTACTAATCGGCACATGGATGGAGAGAGGAACTGTTAACTCACCTGAAACAGAAAGAGAACGGGACCGTTATTAGAAGACATATCTTACGGCCGGGGAGCGTGTAATTACGGCCTGGTGCGATTCGTGTGTATATGTACGTTCCACTGTCCGCTGGCCGGCGGACAGTGGCGCGTGATAACCTCCTCGAGCACCGACAGATAGTCGTCGGACCATCGAACTGTCCCGTCGTGTCGTCACGGGCGACGCCCACTCGCGCGATATTAAGATGAGAGAGACCCACACGTCGCGGTGGGTCCGCGCAGCGTCGCCAGTCGGCGGAAACGCTAATACGCGCCTAATTCCGTTTAGTCGTCTGGCCGTACCGCTAAACGGCCCCGTATTCCCCCCGGCCTACGATCGCGTTAATAAATTTTCCACGCTCTGTTATTGGCGCACGCGGATCGTGCAAGCCGTCGCGCGATGTGTATCAATACTGACGCCGTACACAATTAGCATGATCATAAATTCCGCGCCGTTGCGAATGATAATTAAAACGCGCGCGCGTCTGTACGCCGTGTCTAATTTCGATTATTACGAGAGATCGCGAGGATCCATTTCGAGCATCATGTAAAATTCATATCATTCTTGCCCATGCATTAAAAATATTATATCAGAAAAAAATAATCAATATTGATGTAATTTTCAATTTAAATCGCTCTATTACGGATAATTATACAGGGTGTTCTGTAAGTTGATGGTGAACAACTGTGAAATCCTAATTTTTACTAAGAGATACTTAGCGGGTTACATTTCCACGTGGATTGGTGCTGAAGGAGCCCACAACTTTTATTTAACTTTAATTATATTATAAAACTTATAAGAACTATATCTTCTTTCAATTTTGATGAAAAAATTCGAAAGCAAAGCAATTTCAAATTTCAACATAAAAATAACGATAACTCGAAAACGACATTTTTGGATTTATATTCATATCAATTTTTTTTCTTGTTTTTGGATCTCTAATCGCCTTCCGAGCAATTGACCTTTATTTTTTAAATATAGTATAGTATTATGTTAGAGAAAATTTCCAAGCGTGGCTCTCGATCGATTATTCCACTAGAAGCATGATATCGCCTCGTTGTTCTCGCGACGTTTTGCTCCCTCCCCCCCCTCCCTCCCCGAAAATTTCGATTGTTTGATCGCGGTTTAACACGACATCACGTTGCATCGCGTCGCATCGCAAGTTCCGTCATCATCAACGTCATCATCATCAGCGCGAACAGAGTCGGCGGAGGACCGAGGGACGCGAACGTGCGCGAGAGGGAGTCGAGGGGTTCGCGTTTAGTCGAGGGGTTCGCGTTTAGTCGAGGGGTACATCGAGGGGGGGGATATGTTTCGAAACACATCCAGCTGGCGCCTCTCGGCGCTATAGCGGGCGTTATAAGCCCGCTACCAAATCAAGCGTGTGTGACACACTAATAATCGGACGTATATATGGTCGTCCATATAGTCACTCACGGACACTGATACACGCGCGCGTGCGCGCACACACACACACGCACACACATGTTCCCAGATCAGCATTCGCGGTTCGTGTGTGCCTATGTTGCTATATTGCGCTGGTGGATATACGGAGGATATGCGCGCACGCGCGTGTATTCGCGAGCATATGTTTACGCGTTTGCGAGTGTTCCGTGTATACACGCGCGTTTCGAGAACGCGCGCATACACATACGTACATACACAGACAGACAGACACGCGTACTCGAGAGAGGATGGATTGTTGGAAGATAATCGAGATATCCGGCGCCGCGTAGTTACTTCCTAATGGTGACGTTTTCAGTCGTCACTTTGGCGCGTACTGCCGTCCTACTTTGTCGGTATACATTACGGCATATATTAAATGCACGACAATACGAAAGAAACTCGGGAAGGTAAAGTTTCGGCATCAAGTATTCATCCGATGACGCGCGAGCGACTGGTGTAGCTCGCGTGCTAAAAATTCACGTAGGATACCAGTCTGGAGATACTTTCTCTCTCATCTAGATTTAAATACAAAACTTAGATTTTCCTAGAATAAAACTAAATGTCGATATTAATCTACTTCATTGAAGTAGTATTTTTGTTCAAATATTAGTACCGGCACGGCATTTCTCGATATTATCTCGTGCGATATATTTTACGATGCATTTTAATGTTATTACCGTGGAAAGTGGAAAATAATTTTATTTACATTTACGATTAACAGCAATTTTCATATAAATTTCATTAAGAATATAATTCCAGGCCTCGAAAAGATCACCAGTTTCATCGGAATTAATCGAGCATTGAAAGCGACATTCGCGCGTGAACCGGGTATCTGAATACTTTATAAGCGCTCGAAGCGCAACGCGCGGAATAGAGTCGCAGCCGTAACTGCCCGGGTATTAATTTATGATTATGCGTTCCCCGCATTTATAGCGCAAGCCGACCGAAAATATACATCAAACGAGAGCGCAAACAGAGCCGGCGATCGTCGCCGCGTGGCGACGATCCCGATGACTCCTATTTCTCACTTTTCCTCACGCTAATTGTCATAATCGCGCAGAGCACGCGGCTTCATCAGGATCGCGCGCGTTTGTATGTATGCTTAAATATACAAACACACACGCATACACACACACACATATATACGTATGCTTGAGCACATACACACAATGCGATACAAGGATATGCACAATGTATATAAACGGTAGGTACGAGGCGAAGCACGCTCTCTCGCGCGCGTGCGCGTGCGCGCGCGCACGCACACATGCAAATACGTACAGTGTGATAGAACACAGAGAAACAATGCACGTGCGAGCGCAGGCGCGCGCGTGTGTACGAGGTATACGCGTGTGTCCCGGAGGCGATGTATCCGCGCAAACAGAGCCCGGGGATAATGGTTACCAGCAATGGATATATCGGCGGACGTGTGTGTTGGGGTCCTAGGATACCGCTATTAGTACGGCTCTAGGCCGCGTCTAATTATACCTCGCGCGCGCCGCTGCGCGCGAATATGTTTGTAGCCGCCGTATCTATCGTATCTGTTTAGGCGCGCGTGTGTGCGTGTATATTGTGCTCCAAATTGTGGAGAGACGTGCGCGATCGCGCGCGCGCGCAAGAGAGAGAGAGAGAGAGAGAGAGAGAGAGAGAGAGAGAGAGTCGAGAGGAGCGGTATATGTGTTCGACGCGTGCATACCAGTGTGTACGCGTGCGTGTAGCTTGTAGCTACAAGCGCGATCATATGGGTTACGCATACGTGTCGGGATACTAATGCTAATCCCAACCATAGATTACGGAACGGGCGGCGACGATCGACCGGAACTGTCGCCGTCATGGAATTTCCACGCGCGACTCCTAGTTTCTAGCTTTCCGCGGTAGCTTCCAGCAAGCGAGAGCGCAGTCAGCATCATGTGGATCTAATCTCTTTCATCTCATTCGGAGTTGGATTCCCCGGCAAAGGAATACATACCTCATAAACGGACGTAATTATGAAAAATATCATAACGATGTAATCTTTTTTTCGCACGGCGAATTATCGGTACGCTCTTTTAAATACAAAAACGATAGATAAGGGATTGATAACTCTTTATAAAGATAATTTCTAATGGCAGATTAATAAAAGTTTCATTAAAATAAAAATAAAAAGATTATTTGAGAGAATCATGCGCGCTGATGTGGAGAAACATAAAATTTTCTACCTTAATCGGCTCGTGTCGACTGATTTGGTAAAAGCACGGTAACGAACTCGTTGCGGTAATAAAGTGGCACTTGTCGACCAATTCGACGATAGGGGAAAGAAAAAAACAATCAACTTCGAGACCGAAGCCAGGTCGCCGTCCCATTTATATCAATTCTATTCATTGCCGCTTTTAACCTAGTACTCGCATAATCAGTGGTTCTCATCGTCGACATTTTTTCTACAAAAGGCAACAGAGTACATCCCCTTCAATTCCTCAAAATAAAGACGGACAAATGACGACAGTTTCGAAAATCGAATAAATAAGTCTTAGAGTCTGCGTATAATTTTAAAACGGGAAATTTTAACGCTCGACGCTTAAGTTTCGTATTATCGATTACTTGTGCCACCACAAAAGAATGTTTCGGAGGACGGAATTTCAGATATGGCACACATTCACACGCGACCAATATACATATACACGCAACATCGACAGGCGGCCTCCACGTTTTACACGGAGTAAATTTGGTCGCACCGGCAGCGCGCACCGTGGGAAGGCAGGTGAAACGGTGCGACGTAACGGACCTATCGGTTTCATTGATTCTTTTTTTTTCTTTCTTTCTCCTTCTCGAGGCAATTATACCGACCTCCAAGGCAAGCGCGTTCGCGCGCGCGCGCGCGCGCGAGCGTTATTTCTCTCTGACGATCGCCGCGCGTGGATCGCTCGTAAAACGCGAACCGCCACGACGATTCCGGCGGTGGCTTTCACGATCGTGATGATCTCGTCGGTCCAGCCTGCACGCGCACGCACGATCCTCTCAAATTTTCATCTTAATTAAAGCGCACCACTGGACCACACCGCGCGATCGACGACCACTTTCGCTTTCGCGTTTCTTTCCGTTCGTTCCGCGCTCCCATCCAAGACCTCGCCTTGTGGCTTCGTATCGAAAAATCCGGATATCCGCTCGCGTCTCATCGCGCATATTAGTCCCCCTCAATTTGGAAATCAAATGAATTTTTGTACGAGGCGCGGCGACGGATGCGTAAAAGATCGCGCGCGACGTGAAAAAAAATTGTCACGGTCGTGAAAGCGTAAGGAAATTGAATTCATTAATCCTTGATAGGATTATGCAAAAATGGGAGCAGTTATGACAAGCCATTTATTATGCGGCGGGGTGGATGTGTGTTATTTTTCTTAGCTCTATCTTTCTCTGTATCCGGTTGAAGCGAGCTTATAGAGAAATACGCCATCGCGGCGAGGCACGTAATATGAATCTTCATTAATAATGTCGAAATGGCAGGTCTCAGCGCGACGTCGTAAAACGGCCGGATAAATGCAAACGTCTGTTGCACGTATCTGCTTATTAGCAGAGGCATATACATGTAAATTTCTTCGAGAATGATCAGAAGTTCCTTTCGCAGCGAGAAACAAAAAAATAAGATAAAATAAAAATAGGAGACACAAAGTTGCGTACATTGGCGCAGCCGCAGGGTGACGAAAATCAAATTGAATATCATCGTTGCAGCTTAATCTATCAAAGTGATTCACGCGCGACAGCACGAGCGACTTAATTTTCGCCCGAGGTTGCTCGCGCATTGTAATACCCCAAAATGGACGCGGCGAGCTAATTAAGTCGGACGTAAAGAAAGATAACGTTTCATAATGAAGGTGGATTTTTTGCCTATTTTTCGAGCGCCGTCGTCTCCCCTCTCGCCGTCCCGACGCCGCGCCGGGGAAGATTTTACGCTCGACAAGCTCTCGGGGGGGAAAAAAAAGGTCGTCCGAGTGTACCAGAGAGAGCAGTGGGTTTAAAACGTTGCAAGTGCCGTACCGGATATGAGGGACGCGAAGAGGAACGGAGAGGAGGGAGGAAGGCGCGCGCGGACCGGAAATGGCCGCCCTTAACCCGGCGCGATCAAAAACTGGTTTCGCCAGACACACGAAAGCGCCGCCGAGAGATGAGGGAAGCGAAGAAAAAAAAGTGAGAAACGGAGAGAGGAAGGGAGAGGGGGGAGAGAGAGAGAGAGAGCACACTTCCACCACCGCGCCGCCTTCCTTCCTACTGCTCTCTCGTCGGTAAATAACGGATAATTTCGCTCTCGAATAAATCGAGAGAGGCAAAAGTTTCGGCGTTAAAAAACGTTTAAGCCGTTGCAATATTTTAAGGGAACCGCGGAGAAACTTTAATGCAGTTAATCCGGAGTGACTTCCGCGAAATACGGCCCTAGGAATTCACGTTGCGACGCACCGCGCGGTTTTCTTCCCCGCACAAACGATAGGGTGGTTTCCATGGTTAAAGCAATTACAAGAAATAAGTTGCAAATATTAGTTTATCGGATATAATGTTTTAGTAAAAAAAAAGGAAAAAAAAAAGGAAAAAAATTTCAATAAAGAAAAGATGTACAAGCATGAAAACTTCATTTCGAATGAAAATATGTACAAGTATGAAAAGTAACAGAGAGAGAGAGAGAGAGAGAGTTTGTTATATATATTTTTTTAATTCAACACGAAAAAAATACTGAAATATTTAAAAATTCGATCAGATACAAGTCTAAAAATAATTTTGTCAGGCCATTAAAACATTTAGATGGAATTGATGATTAAAATTGATACTAAAATATAAAAAATTTTTACACTATTATCAAAATGCTTAAGCGTTTTATAATAATTAATAAAGTAATAATTTTAATGAATCAACCAGATTATTTTCAGATTTATATATGGTCATATTTTTCAGACATTCTAGCAATTCGTTCTTTCGTGAAGTTATATTACTAATTTGATATAATTACGTAATAACGTTTTTCAATTAGGACAACATTTAAAACGACTCAAGACTTCGAATTTGCAACGCAACCCTATAATTCCGATTCCATCGATTAGTCATTATTAGACGTTTTATTTTCTTAGAGGCGGCAATTAAGGCGAATTGATGACGAAGATACTGAAATAATGGACCGACAGCTGTCGATCTAACACAGCGTAAATGCGTGACCTACTCGATCTCATTTGTCTCGTAACGCTTTGCGTCATTAAATACGTCTTTTGCTCGGCATATCGCGAGAGGCATAATTACAATACTTTTGTACCGTTAGCATTAATAAGTTCGTCCGATCGTGCCGGTCCCAAAGGCCGGCAAGATGAAAAAGAGGTCGCCCAGTCAAGAATAAGTAATTACAGATCGCGTCGTTAGATCTAATGCCGATATTCTAAAAATGAACTGCTAAATTAGATTCCTTTGTACCGCAATAATGTTACAAGCTTCTGACACTTAATTGACGCATAATCGCACCTCATAATTGAGTTAGAAAACGATGAAGCAGCATCGAGCATAGTGTATCGCGACACAAAATGAGATTAACAATTCAATTAAATTTCCATTAATTGTCACCGACGCGATAAATTCATGTCGTTGCGATCGGTATATCTTCAAAATCGGTTCACAAGAAAAAATTCTATTTTTAACAGGCCATACTGAAGAGCATTAAATAAACTGAATTCGATATTCCATAGAATAATCCTACTTAAATGGAGAAAATCCAAGGGACGGATGGGCAGATTAAATTTACAGTCGCAGGTCGAAAAGGAGAACCGCTGCGAACAGTCCATAAGCCAGAGAGGATCTAGCGGCTGTGTGTAGACTGTACTGAAATAATGTACAGTGCCGTACAAAACGCGGCAAGTTGGCGAGAGGGGAACGCAGGGAAACGGGGAGGGGGAGGAGCGACTCCGTCTCCCTTCCTCCGTGCGTCGCCTCTCCGCCTCTCCGCCGCCCGTGTCCCTCGCCCTCGCCGTCAGGGTAACAATGGTGTGCAAAGGAGATTAACAAACAGAATAAGCTAACGCATAATCGCATTATTTCTAGCTAAGCCGCATTTAAATTAGATAGAAATTCCATTTAACGAAACAATGCGGGGATGATGAGTCACTTCGCCGTATACGCGTTGACTCGCACAACGTCGGAGTAGACATTGTCCTCCCTCTCCCGCTCGACTGCAGTCTCGACATTCCCGGCGTGATTCCTCCTCCCCCCCCCCCCGGCCATGCCTCCCCCTTCTCGGGGAGGGCCGCGCGCGAATTTCTGATTTCGCGAAATTCTTACAAGCCGGTGTTATCGCGTCCGCGAGTTCCGTGCGCGCGCGCGCGCGAGTGTGAGTCTCTCGTCGGAATTTCCAGCGCGTATATTTTGGCAACGGTATATCCTGCTCTCATAGAGAGAGAAAGAGAGAGAGAGAGAGAGAGAGAGAGAGAGAGGGCATGCGAAAGAGATGAAAGATCACCGTCCAGGCGTCCTCGTCGGATCTTCCTTTATTCCCGACTAACGCTCTCGCAGATCCGACATGATCGGAGAGGCTTAGGGTCGTCATTATTCTTATTTTTTAAACAATAAGAGACCCACTTAAGGGACTTCGCCGGCGACGGTACGTCCAACCGATGTGGACAGGCGCGGAAAAACGGATGGGTTCACGCCGTGAAACTAGAGCGGGCAATATTAGTCGATAGCGCGAGAGAAAAAGGGTACGCTATCTCGACAGGATGTAGGATTTATCCTATCTCTCCGCAGCGCACGGGACGATACCGTCTCCGTTTCAGTTTTGTTTCGGAGAGGTCGATATTCGCGCGTCTTTTGACCTATCGGTTTTGGAAAAGGTAATCCGAAACAATAATGCAACTCGACTCGCCTCGACCGCCCTCTGACATTCGAGGACTCGATATTAGGTCTCAAGCCGTCGTTTATTCAAATCAGCTCGAAAGTTAGCGCGTACGTAATCAATTTCAATCGACGTGTGTGGATCGCGAGGTCCTGCGACATTCTCGCGTAAAAGGTCGCCATCGCCGGCGACCAATTTCGCGGGAAGTTTGTCGCGCGCGCCGGCTCGTAAAAATTTCCAGAGGACCCTGTACAGTCGAGGAAGGGCGCAAAAAGAGCGAGCCGAGCGGCGAGCGGACGAGCCCGCCCACGTGAGGGCGGCCATATCCGTGACGTAATCCTGACGTCACTACCCCGCACGCTCCGCCGAATGCACGGAGAAAATCGTAAAACGTGTACGGTCCCTCCAATCCGTCCCGCCGCCATCCAATCCTATTCACGACTGACGCGCAATCCGCTTTGGAGAGAAAACGTCTTTTCCCTCTGACGTCGGCCGGAAACTCGGGGGGGATTTAGATTTTCCGCGAAGAATTCCGCTTGTGCCTCTTCCTCACGGGAGGATACGATTTTTCGTGCGCTCTCTTCCTCCCGTTGTATCGCGCAGACATCGGGAGATATCGTACAGATTAAATTACATCGGATGCGAACGCAATCGTATTTCGACAAGTCAGAAGTACCGAGTTTGCATTGCTACGGACTCGAGCACGAAATAATTATATCGAAATAAAGATGAGGTGACATTTTGCTGGCAGGAATCTATTAAGGATGTGTTATATCTATTTTTATAATTTTATATTTACGAAAAAAAATTATAAAAATTTACTAATTATTCTAAATCACATTTAAAAATAATACAATATAATTTAATGACGACTTAGAACCTAAATAAAAAATTATTTAAATAAATAAATAGAAATGGTCTAATAGTGGTTTAATGAAAATGTAAAAAATAATGACAAAAATCTGAATTTTGTTATATAAGCATTCAAAATAATTTATCTAAAATTTCATTACGATGCACAGAGTTGGTTAGTTGTTCTATAAATAAAAATTTTTACTTGTAATCACTTCATTTGTACTTTTAATAAAAATTAAATTTTAATATAACATAAAAATTTATATTTAAATCACTTTTGATCCAGATTTTAAAAATCGAACGCGCAAAAAATTTTTTGTATTACTTTTGAATGGAATTTAGAATAACTATAATTTTTCATAAATTTTTCATCGTAAATAAAAATAGATATAATATATCCTTAAGGAGAAAAACAATTATTGATTATCCGGAGTTAAACAACCGTTGATTTTCCAGATTATTAATGGCAATCGATAATCGCGTCTTCTTGCCTCGTCTTCTTGCTTCGAAATCGGGGCGCGATTCGTTCAATGAGATCAGTAGACAGAAATAATTTTCATGTAAATAAATAGCCTGTGTACTAAATATCCTTATTCTAACCATTCTTTTTGAAATATTCATGTTTCTTGTAGGGGTTTCTCTTTTCGTACCAAAAATATATTATTTGTGCAGGAGCCATTTAATTCCCACCCGCAGGTAAATTCCAAAAATAATTTTAGGAAGAATCCCCCCCTTCCTCCCCTCATCCTCCAAGTAATCGGATCGGTGAATGAGGGAATCCCACGATCTTTTACCTGAGGACCACCGCCCACGATCGACTGGTAGGCCGATTGAAAGACGCTGCCCAACTGCGTGAGACCCTCGTCCTCTATCTGGAACATTATGTCCGCCCCCGGCGAGCCGTTGTTGTTGAGATTATTGTTGTTGCCCATCAGCTTCTCCGTGCTGCCGACGTCCGAGCGGAGCATCGTGTTGGACTGCATACTCACGCGAGCGAGATAATCGGCACGACCGGGAACGCGACACGTGCGTGCGTGGCTCGCGCGGATCCGCGAAAGCGAGCGAGGTTCGTGCGCGCGCGCGCGCGCGCGCGGCGCGATAGATCGCGCGTCACGGAGAACGCGCTCCGATGTCAAACCCTAACGACGTCGGCGTTTTGCGGCGAATGGTCCCGCGCCGTTGTCATCGTCGCTAAGGGAATCGCGGGGAGGTCGCGTCGCGTCGCGTCGCGTCGTCACGTGATGGGGATCCGTTTCGCGGGGTTCGCGGGGGCTCGGAAACGATCGTAAGCGGTACGGAGTCGCGTCCCTGTCAGGTCGAACATACCACGCACTTGTTACGATTCCGCGAGGATGCGCGCGGGAAGAAAGGAGCTGAGCGCGAAACGGAGTGATGTGCACGCGGGAGAGAAAAGAGCGAGGAAACGCGGAGGGAGGAGAAGACGCGCGACACGCGCCGGAAGCCTCCCGAGTATCTTATCGCCGGCTGTCGATATCGTTGTCCGATCTTCGTCCCCTTGGAGAATTCACGCGCGGAGTCATCAGCGCGCCGTGTCGCGCGCTCGTCGCACAGGAGGGGGGCACGGGAACGTCGCGGAAGCGTCGTGCACGCGCATCAGGATGCACCCGCGTGCGATAGTCGCTGTTGCTCCACCAGCTGCATAACGTCGGGGGTCGTCGTTTTTTTTGAGGTTAGGACGCGACAACACGCGAGAGAACCCGTCCAGCGATGATGATGGTGATGGTGGTGGTGGTGACGGTATGGTGGTAGTAGTAGTGGTGGTGGTGCTGCTGCTGGCTGCTGGCTGCTGGCTGCTGGCTGCTGGCGGTGGCGGCGGCGACGGCGGCGCGTCCTATCGCGCGCACCGCATTTCCTTCGGCCCGCGGGCGAGTACACGTAGCGACGATCGCAAGTAAACGGGCGACGCGATCCACTGTGGGTATCCGCGGATTCACTGATCGCGATGCGAACCGCGTTGCGGAGGAAAAACGGCGGAATCAAGAGCGAGCGCGTGAAAAGACCCTCTCACTACGAGACACGCGACGAGACTGACGCGTCGCGGTCGCGAGGGGAGGCGATCGCTACGGCTCCCTCTTCCATCCTCCGCCGCGAAGGGTTCCCATCCCTTCCCCTTGATGCTCCGCGCGCGGACCCCCCACTCCGCGCGCCATCGCTGCCGTACGCTCGTTCGTTCGCCTCCCTCTTCCTCCCCTCGGCCGCTCGCCAACTCACTACGCTCGTTCGCTCACTCGCTCGTTCGTTCACTCCACGACGACGATTTCTTTCGCGCTCCCTTGAGCGCTCCATTCTCGCAGGAAGCAACCCCTAACGCGGGGCCACCGTTTTTGCCTGCAGAGAGGCAGACGTTCGTGTACACGGAGGACACGGACGCGAGCGCGAGTGTGGGTGGCTCTCCCTTTCTTTCTTCCTCTCTCGCTCCTTTTCTCTTGTGTCCGCGGACTATGCACTATGCCGAAAACATCGGCCCACTTGTTGAGTCGGAAAGAGAGCGAGCGAGGAGAGCAAGACGGAGCCCCGGAGAACGGGAGCGTGTGGGTGGATGGATGCGTGCGTGCGTGCGTGCGCGCGTGCGTGCGTGCGTGCGTGAGTGAGTATATATGTACGCGCGCGGAAAAGTGGCGTACGAGATAAAAAGCTTCGCGCGCCGCTAACGACGGACAGACAAAGAGGGTCGGCCCCCGTGGATGAGGACGCGCCACTACGACGCGGTCGATCTCTGTGACGAGAGTCGGTCTGCGTCTCTTCTCTGTCTCCGATTGTCATACATCGCTCGGAATATACGGACATGCCGACCGCGAAATTTCCCACAACAATGCCTTTGATGTCTCGATACGAGAAAAAAACCAATAATATAGAATACATCTCCTGCAATTGATCAAATCACTGTTTAAATCTAGACAGAGACATTGATACCAAAAGTGAGACGCGGTACAATCGTCAAATTAGTCGCAATATACATATTGTAACCACCAATTTCACGACTGTGCCGCGTCTCATTCTGGCATCACTACAGAGAGATGCCAAAAAGTATGTTTTACATAAAACACGATTGAAAATTATGATTGATGCCATACTTTTTTTTTTTGAATCTACTCCGAGATACGCAAATTGACATATGCACCGGATTCGTGCACGCGTAAAGCGGAAGCTACGTCGACGGCAGAAATTTCACGGCGCGTCTCGTTGTAACGAGTCTCATTGCGAGTTTCTTCGAAACTGTCCGATCTCTCGCCGACGCCCAGTTAATTAAAAGCTCGGCGCGAGCCTCGTCGCTGTATAATGGATCGTCGGCGAATTTTAAGGTGGCGTGCTTAACTTTTGCGCGAAGTTAAATGGCGTTGTTTACCGCGCCCGGCGAAGTTTAATGATATCGCGGCCGAGAATATCTTCATTTCGCGCAGAGAGCCCGGCGGGGAACGAGGAGCGGGGAAGCCCCATAAACGACCGCGCGCGATTTCGGAAAATCTGTCAGGGAGGGGGACAAACGAGATATCTCGTGGCGCCAAAGGTGCCTCGTTAGTCGGATATTCGTGAGTAATTTTAGTGTCGTACCCACGCGACTGGCCGAAGGTTTATAATTACCTAACCTCACCCGACCCAATCTAACCCACTTGGCAAACGGGCGAGAGTTCCAGTTTTCCTCTCACCGAACGTCGGATACGACGGACGAGGCTCGTTTGAAACAGAAAAAAACAAAAAATGAGAAGAAAAGCCGATCGACCGGGAATTGTCGACGAGCCTCCAATTAATATCTGACCCGGGGCTTTTCTCGGGCTTTAACGACGCGATACGATCGTTTATGAGCGAACGATTATGACGATTGTAAGCCGGTGATTAAATTCCGATGGCAGAAATGGCATAATATAAGTATTTACGTTTATATACGCGGTTAAATAGTCCGCCGTTACAATGTAGCGACGATTGACATCAATTGCGGACGGCCGCTTTATTGAAGACACTTGATCTCATTTCGATTCGAAGATACGAGCGTGCGAGCGAGCGAACGAACAACATTAACTTTTATAACACAGGTTAATCGGCATTTTATTAGAGTAAAGGGAAAACGCGTGCATTCGTCTTAATTTTCTTCGTAAATCTCAGTTGTAAAAACGCGCAGCGTTTATTAAAAAGTAGATTCACTAAACGTGGCGAAATGTGAATATAACAAGATATTTGAAAAGTGACAAAGTGCGAACACACTTGTCTGTCGCCGCGATGAGTCGACAGACAATCAACACACAGGAAACGGTCAAAATAAATGACCATCCTGTCGAAACTGTTTGGTGCAATAAAGAAGTTTTCGCTATTTTAAAGCTGATCATGACAGTAAAATGATGTAAAACGACAACCGGTAACGTCAACGTGTACACTTTGGGCTTTGTACCTGCCTTTCAAAATATTTTTAGGAGCTACGAGAAAACTCCATCTCTCCTAACGATAATGACCCAACTAGGACTTAGCAACTATTAATTTCGAAACCCTCGTCAAAATTATATCACAAACTGATCGTTAAGGCGCTTGATCGTTTTTAAACGTTGAACCAATTGTTTCACCCCGCGCAATTTTCGATGGCTTTTTCTCTCTCAAAAATTCACAGAATATAATATATTGTCGTGTGACAATGGCGCTTTAACCGAATATAAACAAAAATAGAGACTACAAAAAATAAAAAAATCTTTGTATCTCTCTATAAATGTTTATTTAAAAAAAAAAAAAAAAAAAAACTTCTTTAATTTCTATAAATTTCTTGCTATCACAATAAGAGCAGTAGAAGGCGAAATATGAAATTCTGCGATAGCGGAGCGAGTTATTCCGAAAATATATACTAATAAGATAAACAAGTAACCGTTTCGGGTACTGTATTTCTCCATGACAAATAATGACACAATTTAATTAAATAATTACGCAACGTTCGCGTTTATTGAGTCGCTGATAAGGAGAGGACGCGCAGCAACTCGTGTATCGATCATCGCGAGGGCGGCCTATCTCTCCTGCGAGTTTTGGCGACCGACGTGTCTCCGACGGGTAATGCGACGCATTTGAGAATTTCACAATGAAGCTGCGAGGACCACGAGAAATCCTTGTGATACCCCGTGATGTCTACCGTCGATACAGTCGACGTAAGTCTTGAAAGCTACTTGCCGTGCCGTGCGACTTAACTCGAGATCGATGGCATATGGTGTTCTCAGGTCGGATAGCGAAGCGTTTTGTCTATCGCTGAACCGATCCGGATGATAGTAAAGAGAGAAAATACGCGCAAAGAAAATATTTCTCAGAAACCTAACCTTTTGCGCGATTTTTTTTCTCATGTCTACGGAAGACATGCTCGATTCCTTTCTTCTTCACATTTATAGAGGAAAATTAAAAGAGATTAATACGCCATGTTAACGTTTAAATATTAAGGTACATTTCTACCACTGAGTAATTATCTTATTTTCAGCTTAATTTTATTACATTTTATCTTTCTTATTTCTAAGAAGTAGAAAAAGATAAAGAGTTGGTTAAATTTTGAGGAGATTAAAGTTAATTTGCGTTGCTAAAATATGAAAAATATAAATATAAATGATTAGTAAGTATATATATATATATATAAAAGTGTGTGTGTGTGTGTGTGTGTGTGTGTGTGTGTGTGTTATATGTATATAGATCGTGTCGAATAGATACTTGGTAAATTCATAGTATTATACGATCGAGCGGGATTTTAGATGTTTTTTATTTCTAATTATCTTTGAATATATAAATAATTAAATTCACTTTATAGCGCGAACAACTTTTTTTCTTAATCCCACTGCACTGCTTCGCGAAGAAACGCGTGAATAATTAATAGAAAAAGAAAAAAAGAGGAAAAGACAAGATGTTGCCTCGAAGCGTTTCGTCATTGGACAGCTAACAAATAATTAGGTAACCTCGTCTGGCCAACTGTGTAAACTGCGCCTCCTCCTCGGCAACGCGTCCCCGCTCTTTTTACACCTTATCAGGTCGCGTAAAGACGACGAAGCGAATAAAGGGACAGGAAGAGAGGACGATGGAGAGGAAGAGAGGAGAAGATCCGAGAGAGAAGTAGAGATGAAGAAAGGTGGAGAAGAGTCGTCGACCCGGACGCCTCTTCTTCTCTTCTTTGCGCTCCGTTGTCCCCGCCGCACGATCCCCCTTTCGAGAGAGCGTGAAAAAAATAATAAGATCGTGGCTGTCGGAGGTCGATTCTCCTCGTCTACTGCTCCGTTCCTCCCGCGACGCGCACGGGGAACACGACAAAAACGTCAACCGGCAAGAAAACGGAACTCGGTGTCTCCGCGTCGTCGGCAGCGTCGCTGGGACGATGCGGCGTTTGTGCGCTCAGAAACCATAACTGGTATCATTATACGATATGCATCAAATGATGCAGCCGGAGCAAAATCTCTAAGTCATCCGTACAAAAAATTAATTGCACATAAGAAAAATCATGCAGCATCTGCGATCCAGTTATAGTTTGAGATCGGTCGTAAAGTATCCTTCTCACATTGCGAATCGATTTTTCCTATTTTTCAATTTGTAAGAATGAAACTTGCAAAAATGAAGATAATAATAATATTCAATCAATTAGTACGGAAATCATTAAAAATCATATCAAAAAATGTCGGAAATAATTACACTTATATGTATGATAATCTTTATGTAGCGAAAGAAAAGTGAAACGGTGATACTTCGTCGAAAGGTAAATGCAGTAAAAAGCAGTAGACGAAGCAAAACCTCCGCGAGAAACCGATTTAATTTCCCCCGACACAACCCTTTCGTGGATATCGTGTCCGAGGGTGAATGGCTAAAAGGTAATAGTTAATAACAGCGCAGCTGAAAGGGGGATCCGGTAATCCTCTTCTAATTTCTAAAACAAAGAGAGTCGCGGATCGTAGCACGCCAACGGAAGCGGGAGAAGGAGACAGAAGAAGAAAGGGAGAAAGAGACAGAGGGAGGGAGAGACGAACGAGAGAGTCGAAGGAAGCGCGAGAGAGAGAGGGAGAGAGAAAGAGAAACGTTCTCTCGTAGAGGCAAAGCTGAGATCCTGGATTCGGTGGGTTTCGAAGGGGCGAAGGAGAAGGGTGAGCGGGTGGTAGAAGGAGAACTGAAATTGGGATGGGAAGGTGGGAGGGGAGCAGGGTTCCACCCTGGAACACATTAACTGCAGGGCGACGGGGTATATAGGGGTGGGTTGGGGCCGCACCACTGGCGTAAGCCGAACGGAAAACGAAATCGTTCTCGGGAGCGTAGCTACGACGAGTAGCTACGGCTTAATTCTGACCTCTTGTTAACCAAGTGGCGTAATGGAAGTAACACCCCGTACGCTTTCACAGAGTACTTCCTCCGGAAATTATCGGACTTAATGCGGTGGGTGAAATTCTGCCCTGGGAATTATTCTGCTCTATCTCCAATACTCTAATATCGTAAATGTGACAAATCCAAAACGGCAATTTTTTTCCTGAGAATTTGCTGTAGAATTTGAGCAAATGATTGTAATTGACTCAAAATCTGATCGCAAATACCTACATTGTAAGATATCTCTGTAATAATAATATTAAGATAAATATCATTTTCACAAATGTAAAATAGTTATTTAAAATTTATTTATATAAACTATAAATTTATTTATGTGTGACGAATTAATAAAATTAATTCAGCAGATTTTTCTCGCACGATCATGCGGAATCTCCGAAGAGTCTCGGCCTATCATTACCAAGCTTGCCACGTGTAATCCTTCAAATTAATTCCATTCAATTTCCTCGAGGACGAGGACGGACGCGAGCAGAAACGAGTGTTCTTGTGTTGTAAGATTCGCAAGATTAATCCCGATTAGCCTTAATCGAGGCTGGATAGCGGTGTATTTTCTTGTCAATCGATTTGTCCAAATATAGATCAGCTAACGAATCTCGATCACTGTCGCAGCGACGTGGCAACAGACTCACATACTAATGTATACGGAGAAAGACAAAAAAAAAGAAGACGAAAGCCGAATGCCATATCGAGAGAGACGTATCTCATTTGCTCGCAGCGTATTATTTTTTTTTTTATCACGCATCCCATTTATATTCGAAGTACTCAACTCATCGATTCTAGATAGTCCCCGATAGTCGACAATATTGTAAAAAGATCATGCGTAATCCTCTTTTTGTCATTTTTTTATTTCAACTTTTGTATCACTCTCTCCTTCTAGTTAAACAATTTTGTGCCAATAATCACAAACTATGAAAATTCTGTTACTAAATTTAATACTGCTAGCTATTAAAAAATAGTTCACATTACATGCTTAAATCAATATATAATTTTTACAAAAAAAAATATCTTTTAAGTTATCTATACCTATTAAAAGTTTAAGTTAGTCATTGGTCGAATAGGAAAATAATTCACAGAAAATGAGCCGCGTTATATCAAGATCTTGATATAACAGCAAAGCGCGCCAACTCCTACGCCAATGCGAGACACTGAACGAGGGGCGGCAGGAGCACTAGTAGCGTAGTTAGGGGTGGCTCGGTAGGGATGCTTTAGGGTGAGATTTAGTACCAACCTCCGTCGCTTAGTCTACCCATCCTGTGTATAGTGTACGTAGTGCATGTCCCAAGAGTCGAACTATAGTCGATACTCGGGAGAGAAATACCAAACCACCACGAAACGCTATCCACGACGATTCATATCAGTCTTCGCTTGATGATACAGTCATAGTCTCTCGCAAACGGAAGTAATATCGCAGCGAGGAAGTCATCGATATGTAACGAGGAGGTATAACTCGTCGCCGGGATGGATCCATCAGTTTTCGCCAATTCGTCCCTCGCCGATTCACGATTATGTCAACGACACACCAAAGGCGCCTCCGCGTGTCCTAAATTATTAAACGCGCTCGACACGCGTTAACTCACGGTGACTAAAACCGCGCGACGTTTAGGCGAGACGTTATCCGTCGTGCCGGGTTCGCCCCACTTACTGTTATCTTATATGGCAGTACTTAGGGTGCATTACCCGAATACGAAGGTACCGAGCCCCGAAATTTCTATTAGTTCGAGCGAGCGGGAGAAGGAGGAGGAAGGAAACCACTTCACGAAATGGGACCCTTAAGTTACCGAGGGGGAGAGCGACGCGAAAGAATCCCGGGACAACTTCCTGCGGCTCGATATATACGCGCCGGAGCCCTTCGGCGTTACCAGGGCCAGGGCTCGTATCTCTGTCCCTTTCGAGAACCCCCGATTGTTACTAAAACATATCCCCGCTCTTGTAATATCGCTACGTCCTACAAGGATCAACGGTATATCTTAACAGGCGCATTACATTTTCGTCTCAAACAAATTTCCCGCACGTATGGAAATTTATTTTTATCAAATTATCGAACTACGTTTTCTCTTTTGTGTATAAACGTGGAAGGTAAACAGGATAAGGTAAAGAGAAAAAAATTGACTAATGATAAAATGCATTTTAATACAATCGTTGACGTAAAAATTTCTTAACAATTTCTTATTTATGCATTAAGATAATACTAATATTTTTATGGACGTTTTCGAGAAATATCCTGTTTTTCCGCTCACTTATTCTCGTAGCACTTCTGACTAGACTGAAGGATTCACACGGATGTTTGGCCAACGTCTTCCGTAACGGTAGTCGTTCCGAGACTCCAAAAGACAACTCTGGGGCACTCCGGAGGGATAGAACGAGGGATTGTAGCTCGTTTCGTGAGTGAGGTTTCTGCGGAAGGAGAAGGAAGGAAGAAGTGGAGTAAGGGGGCGGGTATCCTCGAAGAGAATCCTCCGGGGCAGAGGGGGAGGCACAAGAGTCAAGTAAACTCAAGAACGGCGGCCTCTTTCATCCCCAAAACTTCAAAAGCCGTAGGAGAGAGCGGCTTCGCTCTCTAGTTGCGCCATATGCTACTCTACGAGAGTAGGGTTTTCCCTCCTTTTTCTCTCGCAGTCATTTGCGATAATAAAATTCTAATCAGTTTTCCCTGAATACCGCAAGGATAGTTTTCAAGGGCCTCGTAGGCGTGACACCGCGCGTCGATGGGAAAGAATGAGGGAAGAATGAGACCGCGTAACCTCGTCTGGAGCTCGAAGTTAATTATAAGGATACAGGTCGAAGAATGGAAACGGTATTTTCTGGGTCATTGACCCAAATATAACGCCCATGTCTGGTACTTAACGAGACGAAAACGTCGATCCCAGAGAAATTTTCAAGGCGTAAAGAAATAACCTCGTGACGTTGATATAAATTTATTTGACGGGAAACGCCTCTCCAGAGAGAAATGCCGAGCGCGTAAAAATATTGATTTTCGAATTCTTTCAGCTGAGATCCGTCCTCACATTAGAATCGATTAGATCGTTAACGTAACGTAACGCGATGTGTGCGAAAGGAAATTAAACACGTAATAATACGTAACGCAAATGCAGTTACGAGGGAAAGATTTAAGAGACGCGGCATCCCTTAAGTACACGTCGAAACAGATAATATAAGCTCGCTACAGGGTGCACGGTTTGTTTGCTCTGAGGGCTGTTTGCACACACGATCTCGCGGCTTTCCGTCGGCACGAAACCTCCCAAAGGGGGGTGGATCGCTTCATCCCCGCGGGTCTGTTCATCATGTATATACGATTTTCAGAACGACCTGTACCTTTCCGCCCCAGGCCTGTTGGTTTTATGCTCCGGCGGAGCTGTCATTTTATATTTTCCGACGGATTATAACCTGCGAAGCCGTGTCAGTCGAAGGGAGTCGAATTTTACGATTGCTGAAATCTTAATTACTCACGACTATCTACAGCTATTAAAATTTATATCAACGCTCTCCCCCCCTCCATTACGAAATAATCTATATTTTTTATTTCTATTCGTTTGATTGTAAATATTGGATAGAATTTTAGCGAGGATGTTATTTCGATCGAAGAAAATTTAGTCGTTGGCGCGTATAAATGCAACTTTGCGAAACTCTGTATCATCTACATTTACATGCACAAAGTATAACAAACGCATTTATCTAGAACTCATTGAAATTCCAACATGCCGTACGAATACACACTCACAGACGATCGAGCCTGGCGTAATACAAATAATTCGCTTCATGTAACAGAGGCTTTGCATAATCTCGCAGGCTCCGAGGCTAAGATCTGAGGTCGGTATTATCGCGGAAGATTGCCGGCGAATTTTCGATAACGTCTGGTCAGACAGCCGACAAATCATTGTTAGCCACCGAGGGGTAGTAGCTCCGGGGGAGACGATGGCGTAAGAGCGCTATCCTCGAATTTCACAGCCCGCTACGCCACAAATGAAGCACACTTGGGTGGTGCTCGATTTAGCTCGTATCATCCCGCACCCTCGACTGAGCTCTACGCATCGAGCAAACACCGCCACGCATGTAGAACAAACATACACACACGCGACTTCGTGTACACGGTCAATGAAGAGATATATGAATGTACTGGCAATAGATCGAAATCTTCGCACGCCTCGACTGCTCGCGAAAAAAGAAAACACAAGAGCCTATCCCACCCCCTGGGAAAAATCATTTTCATCGTACGTTCCTTAATATTTAAAGTTTACAACTCTACGAATTATTTTTACTTTAAGTTATCAAAAAGATATAATAAAATTGATTACCTGAATTATATTTTAAGCTTTGTGTATTCATAATTGTCAATTTTTCTTTGTTAAATATAACATCAAATATAATGTAAGGGTAAAATATTCATAAAACATTGATAAATCCTTTCGTATAGAAATATATACATTGATACGAACAAGCGGGTAGAGAAGATCGGAATGGGAGAATCCGTTTAGTGTCATTGATATGTTAATTGGCTCAGAGTTCTCACCGCGGTCGTTAATCCCCCATGAAAACGATCGCGGGATACACGACGAATACCCACTAGAGTAGAAAACCCCCGCGTATGAGGCACGTGACCCTTCGAAGGGCGGCGGTAGATAGTGGCCACTCGAAATTTCGTGCTAGTCGAAAGTAATAGATTAATCGTACGCGTCGGTGGCCGATGAAAGGGCGGTAAAAGTGGACGGGATCATTAAATATTGTACGCGCCATGAAAAACGCAGCCATCCATAGGACCGGCCGTATGTGCCACTTTCCAACCCTTCGCACAACAAACGTCTCGCGTGGCGCGATGATATCTCTTAATGTCCCCCTTAATGTACCGCAAAAAATTCTCATTCGTGTCTTCAGCAAGTATGTCATTCGTACTAACACAAATGTTGATACAATAAGAATTTTTTCTTCCGTTAAGGTTGTATTATATGATGCCTATTTTTATTTACAATGAAAGAATCATGAAAAAATTATATATTATTTTAAATCGCATTTAAAAATAATACAAGAAATTTTGCAGCGGTTTAGGACTTGGATTAAAAATTATTTAAATGTACTTTAAAATGTAATTAAGAAATAGTGACAAAATTTCAGTTTTTTTTTATATATAAGTACATATTCAAAATGATTTATATAGTTTCATTGCGATGTAGAGATTAGTTAAATTTTTATTTACAGCATTACATTAATTTCTGCATTGCAACGAAACTTTATATAAATCATCTTGAATATTTAAAATATTTATATTATAAAATTGAGATTTTTGTCATTTCTTATTCACATTTTCATTAGAACACATTTCTACTTATTTATTTATATAATTTTTAATCCAGAAAAATTTTGCTCAATTTTTTGTATTACTTTTATATATAATTTAAAATAATCTACAAATTTTTCATAATATTTTCATTATAAATATTATGAAAAACTTATAGATTATAAAAATAGGTGTAATATAACCTTAAGTTAATTGATCGAGAAATTAAATTAAATCTGTAGGTTGCTATTAAATGGTTATCTAAAATATATTCTATTTAATTGTGAATGATTACTTCAAAATTGAAAGAAAACTCAGCGTGCAGGTTCGACGGCTTCGATAAACAAAAATAATTTTACAGATTATTCGCGAAAGCTCCTTTTTTCATTCATTATAAAGGTGGTCCATTATGATTGCGAGGAAAATCCTTTTCCATCCCGGCGAGCTAGTAATTATTATTGATACATTCCCGGTAATAATCTCGACGACCCAATTAATACTATCGGCATACCGATAAGCGCAGTTGCGATACACGCAATAATTTATCGCGATAATCCCACAATGACCGTAAACTATCGCTCACGCGTGCATTTTGGTCGGCTTGCACGGTATTTCGCATACTCCGTGGCTCAACAACGGTCGCCGATGTATGGTACATCGCTGTAATCTGTAACTGCTACAATAGGCTATCCTTCCGTATTAGAATAAAATTCACTTCGGTGCGTAATGAGGCATTGACAAACGGCGCGAGGCGAGTTATCTGAAATTGTGCTTTCGCGCGAAACGGAGAATCGATAAAAAGATTTATTAATAGAACTTACGTAATCATTAACGGTTCCTGTCGCAAGGTACCTGATTAATTAATGGATTACACACACACACACACACGCGCGCGCGCGCGCGCGCGCGCACACACACACACACATACACACATACAATCCACTAATATATAATCCATATACCAATCCATTAACTATATATATTATTTATTAACAGATTATATATATATATATATATATATATATGTGTGTGTATATATATATATATATATATATGTATGCCTGCTTAAATCAATAAGTCGTTACATTATTAGAATTATTAGAATTATTAAATGTGATCAAACTTTAGAAACGCAAAAATACACGCATACATACACGTAATACAAACATTAGAGAATTATTTACGATCGTCTGAAGATAATCTCTGTAATTCGACGAAGCTTAATGAAAGTTCTTTTGACGTAAAACAAAATCTCATTATCTTCTCTTAACGAATCGTTTTCCCACGATACGTTTCTATACAGCGCGGCGACGAATTAATTCGTGTGGACAAACAATAGCAACCGTACCGTGATACCATCGTGCTCGAAGGCAGAAAATATGTGTATAGATCGCATCCCGCGGTCTCTCTCTCTCTCTCTCTTCCTCTCTGGCTCTTCACCCGATCTCGCCGCCCCAACGACCACCGTCAGCCCGTCGGCCGGATGGTTTACCCGGTGTAAGTCGACAACTCACTCCATAAACCCGAGGCGCTCTGTGTACTCTGTACACTGCGGCGAGTTTGCACGAGACGCGCGCGCGCGCGCGCGCGCGTGCGAGAAGGACGAGATGAGTGACGGAAAAGCTGCGATAATAGCAAGAGTCGCGTGAGCGCAGTAATTTCGCTATTAAAGGACTCACGTCTGCAAAGGGACTGAAATGTCAGCTGGAAAAAATGCTGACGTCGGAAACGATTGATTTAACATCTACCTAGAAGGAGGGACCTACGGTAATTGAAATTACGTATTTAAAGATTATTTGCAGATGCGACGTGAAACCGGAATCGGTATCCCCGCGAGCGACGATAGAGGAATCTATATCTCGCAGATACCTCGGACAGCTATAATTTTCTGAAACGTAACGGTACCTTCTGCGAAAAAAAGAAAGAAAGAAAAAAAAAAGATATCGATTCGCTCGCCACGCTCTGTAATATAACACAATTATGACTTTGTGCGAAATAACGAGTGTCCGCGCGCGCAGCGTTTACCGTATGTATCTCGCGTGCCGTTGCAACCTCCCGAATCGGAATGCGAATGACGTACTCTCCCCGCAATTTACAAGTAAAAAAAAAAAGAAAAAAAATGATTACACGCGAATATATTTCTCTGCGAGGCCGACCAAAACCTCGCACGCGTTATGAAGTGACTCAACTTCAGCGTGCCAAACTCGGTAGAAAAAGTCTCGTATCTCTTAAATATCATTAGAATGTGTTTCTCTCTCTCTCTCTCTCTCTCTCTCTCTCTCTCTCTCTCTCTCGTCGTACCGGAGAAGTTTTCCAGTCGTTTTAATTTCGCAACGTAGAATTGGAGCAAATTAAGAGAATGCCTAAACAATCGACTTAGTATATTTCTACATTTGCATTCTTCGTATGTTACGCGTTCACTCAGGAAATAATTTTTATCACACACAGTGACATATACGGCCCATTGTAATCGCAACGGTTACAGTTAGTCTCTACCTAACCGGTAATAAAATTGTCAGTGTATCTAGAGGGAAAGAGCGCGCACGTGCCGCCGCGGAAGTCGGTAGAAGGAAAAATGGAAAGAAGGATGAGATCGAAGCACAAAAGGATCCAATGGACAATGCCACACGACACGAACCACTTACCGATTCCGATAAGGGGCCGGCCGATTGATCGCGAAACGCATTTCTCACATGCATCTCGTACGGTTTCAACACGCGAAATTACGACCTCGGCACGGCCACTACCGTGACGAAATACGCGCTATTACGGAAATAAAAAAATAAAAAGAAAAAAAAAAGGTCGGATTTCTCTCAGCGCGGGCGCGCGCGCCCGCGAACGCTACTCGCGTTACGTCACCCGCTATTTCCGATAATAGCGCGTGAAGGCGACGAAAAGGCAGTACTAAATCTCTCCGCGGGCAGTGATAGCCGTTTAATTTAACGGCATAACTCGCAATGGAAACGCGAAGGAAAGGTACGCTACGGTAAATCTGTACGCACAACGTCCATTTTACATTTCATACAAATTACGAACTTGTCATTCCTCCTCGGGTTTACTTTCTCCGACTCGAAGGCGTCCCTCTCGCTTCCTCGTGTGCGAAAGAAACGCGAGGTAAAACCCGAGTGCAAACAAGTGCAACGCGGCACGCAGAGGGGGGGGGGAGGGGGGATGAAGTAGCGTGCGCCACGCGAAAGGACCGGAGCAAGGCAAGAGGAGGAGAAAGAGGACGGGAGAGGAACGGCGGTGGTCGGGCGAGAGGGCACACTGTGCAGAGAGGAGAGGTAGGTATTCGTTGGTGTGCCACCAGCAACAGGTGCCCGTCAAACAACGTTCAGCCAACGTCTCTAGCAGCGAGCCGCTTCTCTCTTTCCGCCCCGCGTTCTCTTCCTCTTCTTTCTCCTTCTTCCGCCGGGCTCTCGCCTCGCACGCGATTCTCGATAATTGATTCGCTGACGAGACAGGACATACTCCTGTCGGATCCGCGCGCCCGATACAACCCACGGAAAGAGATCCCGGGGTGTGCTATTTGTCTCGACGTCGTGTTTCACGCTCGATAAATCTCGCTCTCGGCCACTGATAAATAATTCCCCGCGCATCGCGCGCGGCTTCGTGCGTATTACGCAATCATCGCGATTATCTTCTCCCGCTGCGAACGAGTTGCGAAGTCGCCGGGGAATAAAATTGGCAATGAAATCCTCTCGCTTCGAGAGAATGTTAAACGCAGATATCCCGTTACACATATGTAATATCTCTAAACCTACTTACGAGCCGCCTTTCCTCGACGCCTCTCCTCGATCAATCTCAAATTAATTTTCCTAAAATTATTTCCTGTTCAGTATTCAAAGTTTCGCAAATCGATTAGAAACATGGGAACGGAAGCACGCCCGAGTTCTATCTCTAAACTCTAACTTGAGAAAAGACAGATGACTCGAAATTTAATTAGTAAAATGTCTTTTCTCTCTCCACATTTTTATCGTTGAAGATCGATACGTAAAATGGGAAGTCACTTTTCCATTTTTCGTGCGTGCATTAAGCGACCTTCAAAAGGCTAGAATCTATAATTTAAGAGTCTCTTCGGAGAATGCATGTAACATCGAAAGAATCAGCCTTGTAATCTCATAAAGGGCGGGAAGCCCTCGGAGCGTCGGACTTTACGGCGCCTCTCAAACAGGGCTCAACTTTGTTTTCGAGATGGGCGCAACCGATTATTATAAAGCACGAGGTGCGCGATTAAATAAATGATATGGCATTCCTCTCTCCGTCGCGACGTCAGCGAGAAAACATCGATATCGACAAAATTCACCGATCCAAAAACCAAAATTTGATGGTTGCGCCCCTGAAATCTACTTCTGAGAATCGCTTATTTTATTGAAAAAAAAAAATCTTTGATATTGCCTCAAGAAATTCGTTTGATGGTAACTTGTTTCCATCAGCCTGAACATTTCACTTTTTAGTAAAGTTACAATAGAAATTTCCAATTCCAATTGTTCTTGTTAATTTTTATTGTTATAGAATCATTTACTATTTTATGTTTATGATTTAACGAAAAATTGCGGATGTGAAATCTCTCTTGCCGGATTAACATTTATACCGAACGAGAGGTGGAGAAGAGGACGACGTAAGACGTAATCTTTCATCGAGAACTTCATGGAAGGCGAGGGTAATAAAATGCGATCGAAATTTGCTGCGTAATTAAACGTACGAAACGCTCCGTCGGCGTGATCAGAGAGGGAAAGAGTTAAGGGACTTATTCATTAATTAATAAGTGAACGGCGCATTTCCCCCCTCAATTTTCATCAAAGATATTTTCGTTTTGTGTGTTGAGAGATGAAAACAAGAGTAAATACCCGGAAATCATGGATCTTACGAGGCAATTAAACGTAAAACCTGCAATTTGACTTTAAAAAAGCGGCGTATTTAAAAACTCCTTAATTACTTCACCAACCGATATGTTCGCAAAGTGGACGCAAATGGCCGGATATTAAACGCCATATCAAAGCATGTTGCGTCGAGAAGAGTGATAAGAGTCTCTAATAATAAGTACAGATCATGCGAGAAAGTAGCAAAAACTATAATAAAATCATCCTCTCCATCTCTATGATTAAGAAATAAAAGATGGAATTTATCAGCCCTATTTGATACAAAACGAGCTACACAGTGTGAATAATCCTTCACTTTGCGTGTATTTTATATATATATATATATATATCTAATGATACACACGCAAGAGAGACGCGTAAAAACTTAAAAATACCACCAATTATGGTTATTCGAAACAAACACCTGCCCTCCGGTAAAACCAGTATTGCTTATTGCAAAATTAACTCGGATCTGCCTCAGTACACATCGCAACGAATGCGTGTATGCCACGCGCATCAAATAAGTATATGAACACACCGAGTATACAACACACCACTTCGCATCGGAGATTCACCTCGCGTTCTCCTCGAGCGCAAATAATAAGTCCTCCGGCAGGAGATGCCGGAATCTCGCGAGAAGACGCGTGCGAACGTGGACCATAAGGGCAACGCGCGAAGATATGCACGATGCCATACGATATCGGCCGTATCGAATGTGCTTAATGCCGTGTAGGAAAAGAAAGAAAGAAAAAAAAAAAGCGGTCCATCGCGCCACCACCCAGGGAAACGGGCGGCGAGCGACGGCGCATGTAAATTCGTGCCACTTACACGGCAGCCATCGGATCGGCTCGGAGGCCGAGAGGCTCCCAGGAAATTCCACGAAGCCACGAATTAGTGTGAAACCATCGGTACGCCCGGGGGCCGGGCGCGATGCACGACTATACACCGTCCATAGACCGGTACGGAAGGTCCTCGGAAGGGAAGGGGGGGCTGACCCCGACTGCCGCCGCCGCCGCCGCCGCCGTCGCCGCTGCTGCTGCTGCTGCTGCACGGTCTGGTGACCGCAGCACGCGACACCATATGGTCTGCCGTGACCTCCGTGCACACACAAACACGAAGGGGCCTCGGCTCTTCGTGAAACCCCCGAAAAAGACTCGTGGAATTGCGGGGAAACCGAATCGGTTGCCGGTGCACCATCCTCGAGTGTACGCCCCTTGCCGGAGGATTGCCCCCTTCGGGTAACGCGACGAAAATTCGTATGACGCGGACCCCCGAAACTCTCCCCGGAGAAACAAGAACAATGTAACGCGGATGCACAGAGTGCCACCGGAACCACCGGATGTGGTTCTTTCAGAACCGAAGATACCGTCGCCCGGATTAAGAAAAAGCGGTTGCTTTGATGTTAACTGTTACCGAGACTCCCTTGCTTTTGTTGACAAGAGACGAGCAATTTTCACATGTCAGCGTTAGTACGAGAAATTTAATCGACTTCCTCGTCTTTTTTTTTTCAGATGTTTGAACTTTTAGAAAATTCCTCGCTGTGGAAAAAAAAATCCGATTTGCAAAATCTACGATTGAGAGTTCACTCGGCGATTCTCTGGTATAGATTCACTCCAATAGCCAGGATACGATCAAACGCAGTGAACACGTTGATTACGGGAGTCAGTGACCCGTTGTCGGTCCGAAAATTACGAGGCGGACCGCGGGGCGGCCCTTCGACGGCACGGAGGGTTATTTATTCCCTTCGGAAACGGCGCGAAATGTTTTTTTTAACACTGCCACCGGCGGCGATGACGACGGGCGCACGTTCGAGAGGGCTCGGAAAGGGAGGGGGGGGAGGGGGGCGAACGCGGGGACAGCGGACGGTGCTAACGATAAGTGAAATTCCCGTAGGAGCCACTTGGGACGGCGGTTACAGCACCCTCGAGAATGCCGTCGATGCCTATATCCTAATAGAAACGTAATCGCGTAGTTTTGCCCGCTGAATAAATTATCGCTAGGGCTTATACGAAACGAGGGATCGCCGTATCCGCGTTTAGATTAGCGACGATCTTCGCCGTTGGGACACTCGTGGATTTATTTCACTCCCGACACGACTTCGCCCCCTTATTTATTATCGTTTCCATCTCCGCGACATCATGATAACATCGCGATAACAGAAGTGACCTTGCTCTTGTCAAATAATTATAAAGATTAATTGTTTTTACATTGTAGCATCTTCGGAATTATACCAATATTGAGAATAATAATTCGAAATAGCTAATTGTATGACAAATGGAGCGATATAAATAATTCGGCAAATAACCTTACTTGAATAATCGACGGAGAGACTTATTTTCTTTTGTATTTTGCTGTGACATCTCCGAATTTATTCGGCAGAAAGAAACGACGAGGAACCTTGACGATCCTACGATTTATCCGTTAATAAATCAGTTAAATGGATATATCGAGAGGATTTACACAGCTGGTGGCGTGTTTGATCACGTCGGAAGACAATTTGCTTCTTTTTGAGCAAAAGTCACGCAAAGCGAACGACAAATATTGAATTTGTTACGATCGATCGATATTATACCCGTTTGCAAAAAACCGAAAGTTTTCTCACTCTCTATCTCTCCCTCTTTCTCTCCCCTTTACAGGAACGCGTATGTACGTCATTTACAAGCTGTGGCGACTCGCTGGTTAACACGAGACTCTAAACAACAAATTTGACGCGCCAGTGCGACTCGATTGTTGTTTAATTTCGCGGATCCTTGTTTACGCGAGATGAAATATTGAATTACAAACTGTCGCCTGTAATCATACTCCCTCGCGATTGTAATGGGTATCGGATTTTCAATGTATGTATATGCGTCTCTTTATACAGACAGCCTGTTAACTATTCCCCCAGATGTATAAAACGTACAGATGTGTAAAAAGATACAAGTTTGATTTTATTACTTCATTATAATCGATTATTCCCTTATTACACATCGGTATTTCACAATTCTACTACGATAATTCTGGCGATTTTCATTAAAATTCTAACAATTTCAAGTAATTTAACAAAAAGCTAATACAAAAACGATATCGCAATAATTTTCGAGTTATATACGTTGTTGATCAATGGTATCACGTAAAAAAGTTTATATGTTAATGTCATAAAATAAATATATAATATTTAAAAAAAAAAAAATAAACCCTTTCCTTTCAAATATACATTTTTATAAACTGCCATAAAAATGTATTTATATATTAAATATTTTGTCACGCGGATAAATAATTATTTCTGTAACAAATAATGACTAATTAGTGAGACACTTACCTCATGACTGTTCTGCCAACGCTCAATCCCTTCCTGGACCTCCTCCTCCTCTTACTACTTTTTTGTTTCTTTATACGACACTCAAGTAAAATTCATTCGTAAAAATATAATTAATTACAATTGTACTTCGTACGATTGTAATTAATTATATTTTCATGAATAAAAATCTTTCAATGTTTATTATACGCGTTATATATTTTGTAATTAAATTCAAAAATAATTCAAAAATAATTTCGGTAATTTCACTCCGACATCGCACGATACAACACGCTTAGTGAAATCCACATATTACTTCGGTGGGTCTCAATCTAAAAATAGTAAACGAATTTAGGTCATTAAAAAATTTAAACCGCGATGTGAAATAAATTCGAATTCGAGCAGCGATGAGGAAATAATTATACTGCCCGTAAGTAAATTATTCATAATTTCTACATTCTATCGTTTCATCCACCGCTGTAAGGAGATAAATAATATTAGGAGCGCTAGCTTCAATGAATAACCGTTATTTCTTTATGCGAATTATTAATTGCGGAAGTAAAATGATACGCGCTAAGTATTGGTAGAAATCGCATTGAAAGTCCTTTGATACTCACACAAGAGATAATAATACGACACATGGAACGACCCATGCGACACTGCTAGCAGGCTCGAGTCTCACTGCGCAAATGTAAACAAGACGACCGCATCACACACAGTAAACTATACGTCGCAAAAACGAGTGTCAAGCGGTATGTGCCAAATGATCATCTATCTATGAAATATAAAGTATCTATTATAAAATAAACACACTATTTTCTTCCTCGTGCCTTCAATGTATTTTTATGAATTATTACGCATCGAGTCTAACTTTACAAAATAAAATGCGCCTTTGTCTCGATCAATAGAATATTTATGTCAATTGATTTATCATTACTTTCTGAATTTTTCCGAAAGAAATATAATAATGTAATCTTATTAAATAAATATGTAAATATGTAAACATTAAAATATACTAATATGTAAATTTTATGTGATACCATTGGCTAATTTTAATCGTATATAATTCAAAAATTATTGATTAATTGAATTCTCATTGAACATTTCTGATTATAAATTCTCTTTAAAATACGCCATTAAAATATTGTATAATAAAGTTGTAATATGTCTTCGTTTTAATAAAGCGTTTAAAGCTAACTTTAATTACCATCTAATAAAGAAAGCATTTAAATTTTATTTTAGACGACGAATAGTTTTAATTTTTACTTTATTTTATTCGTAAGCGTGGAACGTTTTGAATGGACGAACTCATAGCTCTTGGAAAAATATCATGAAACGTTAGCTTTTCGTGTCGACTACCATGGAATGGTAAAATCATCATCCTCAAAACGCCGCTCGTAAAAAACGATCATGAGCATTGCTTGAACTCATCCGTAATATCTCACGCTCACGTCAGACGCCGAAGAAATGTGAACAAAAACTTAATTTACGAGCTTATCTAATTTACGCGTATGAGACGTGATGATCTTTCTTTTTTCAAGACACTCACCCAATGTTGCGTCGCCACTACTTCTCCTTCCGTTCCGTCGAGATTCTGCACAGAGAAAACAAATTGAAGATATCGTTAAAAATGTTGCAGAAACATACAAAAGATGTGTTCACGTGATCGCGATATGACATGTTGATATTCGAATGCAATATCTAAACGCGGCCGCTATCGATCGTGAGATTCAAGAGCTGCCTAATCATTGATCGAATGAGTCACGCTTGTTTTCGATGCCTCTCGTATACATGGTGAAAAAAAAACGAAACTAACGAAGTGAACAATTTAATTTAATAAATAATGAGTTGTAAAATTATATTGTGCCATCAAAATTTTCGATAATAATTTTCAACAATCGCAATAAAAATACAAGTATATAAATGCAAGCATATCGAGAGTATACTTACATCCTTCTTCCTCTTCACAGTTGCGGCACCTAAAATCACAATAGAAAACAAATTTATATTTATAAAAAATAATGCACAGCGACAAAATGCTTGCCGATAATAAAATAATTCAAAACGTAAAGATATGCAAAATTTACGGAAATTAAATCTTTTTTTCTCTCTTCCCCTCTCCTTTCTCAATTTCTGTATTCGTTTACATTTCATTATCTTGATCCTCGATAAAGATAATGCGATAACAAAGGACTTACCGCCAGTAGGATTAGGTAACCGTGCGCCATTGGTACCAACGGGGGTCGCTGGATTCACTACGGGGGTGGGAGTACTCACAGTGACCGGTACACCCCTGGTGGGCGCGAACGGAAAATACGGCGAGTCGGGGGAGTATGTGGCACCCTCGACGCCACCACCGCCCCCGCCACCGCCCCCGCCACCCCCACCCGGCCCCCCGCCCGGTCCACCCGCCGTAGGACCGAATGCACCACTGACATACGCCTGAAACAGAAACCGAAATACATCCTTTTTTCCAATTTTTTATTTTTGCCTCTGGTGCCGACAATTATATAATCGCAATATTGCAACGACGAATTATCGATACAATAATAATAATAATGATACGAGATGTATCGTCCGTATTGAATAATCTAACAGAAAAATAATAATTTTTTTTTCAATGAATATATTGCACGTATAACACATGTCGAAAATTGAAGGGTTTTCCCTAAATTGAAACATTTTGCATTGATGCATCGCATTGATTACGGATAACTGTCACAAGTCATGGAAGAAGAGAGGAAGGATGACAAGGGGGAGTATGCGAAATGGAGGAAATGCGACAGCGATAACTCGGAGGCGGCTTCAATAAATCATCCATCGAAATCAATATTCCTTATCAGCTATGGTTTAACGACTGTCGATTAGATACTGCTCTTTCTCTCTTTCTCCCATCCCTTCTCCTCCCTCTCTAATGTCTCTCGAAAAATTCAAGTATACATCATACCCATTTCATTTCTGCCGCACACAATACAGAATTGTTTGCAGAAACAATGGTTGAATAATATCCCCGAGAACTGCGTCAAACGGAAGGCGTGCGAAAAATTCAAATGGTTGAATCATTATCTCACGTGGAGTAACGAGTTAGTGCCAAGGTCTCTCATATTTCGCATATGTATAATGCGCTTATCTAATGCAAGAATCATCGATGCACGACAGGAAATTCTTGTTTCGTGCGATAAAAATTTTGACGAGTGAAATGCAATAACTCGAAAGTAAGTGACGTGACAATCTTTTGAATTTCAACGAAACGAAAAGGAGATACCGCAAGCCCTTTTCTTGCGAAATACATGCGAGTGACTTGACGCAACTCAAACGAGAAAGAGGGGCGTAAGTAATATTAAAGTCGGAGGTTGACAACACTCGAGGCAGGCCCGCGTGAAAGATCAGAAGATATTTTTTTGATTTCGTTTTACATTGCAATAATTCCCGCTACTGCTATTGCGCATATAATATACTGTGAGTGTTAATTGTTAATTAATTAAGATGATTGATATCGGTATGATAAATGAATGAGAGTTAATTCATGACTAGCAAAGTCACGAAGATAAATTTATATCATTAAGATTAACGAGCCAGTCAAACACACATGTTGATTTTCGCGTTATATTACATTCGTGCCGATAAATAATCCAGTAAGTTTCCAAGAAGGATATTCCTCGCGACAAGGAATGAGAACCGCTCTCCGAAAATATCATCCGAGGTAAAGTTTTGGGATTACATCGGGGAGATGCGTCGGGAGGGAGGGAGGGAGGGAGGGAGGGAGGGAGGGTGCGGAGCGAGTAACTTTTTCTCAGATAAATTCACTTCTACGACTGCAATAATTATTACGGTCCTATTTCTTACATAATCCCGCCTCGTTTAGAGATTCAAGTCGCTGCAACAAAGAGAGAGATCTCGAATATTCTAACTTTTCTCGGGCGCGTCGCCCGAGAAACCCGGGTGCGGAAGGGAGGAAACAAAGGGCGATACGCGCGCGCAAAAAGAAATTGCTGCGATTCGTATTGTCGGCGCGAAGGTCAATATCAAAAGATCACTCACCATTCCGTTGTCTAACGTGGAACCATACGGTGTCTGAAAGCCTGGCTTTTCTGAAACAGATAAAAGAAAATCTGTGAAGATCAGATTCTATCTGCGGGAAGACAACGTGCTTTGTGTCCAGGGATCGAGCGGATTTATAAAGAAAATTTGTAATTCTCGTGTCATTGCGCACAATCTGTGTGTGTGTGTGTGAAAAAAATTCTGTCAAACTGTCGGTCGATATTGATTATTAATTATATGTATAAATTATAACAGCGTAAATTATATTAAATGCTGTACCAAACGCAGATCGTAACGACACGTATACGGAGCTTTTACATAAATTCAACATTCCGCATCCCGCTCGGCCGTAATCCTTCGGCAAATAAAAGAAGAACAGACGCCGCGCGATACTAAAAGGAAGACAAAGGAAGGAGGATACCTGACAAAATATCCGCAGTATCGGGTAGGGGATTAGAAAAAAAAAAAAAAAAAAAATATTCCGCATCCCACACACAGTCCCGCAATATTCTTGGCGCGTGAGTCGTTGGGGGTGGGTGGGCGAGAGGGAGAGCGAAAAGAAAGTTCCCCTCTCGAGAGGAGTCGATGTAAAATTAATGTCGGGCATAAATTCGCGATGCGTCTTTATAAATCAAAACCGCGATCGAGCTAAGAATCCAGCACGCCGGAGATACGTACGCGCGCGCGGGGGGCTTCTCCAACGCTGCGGCTGATACGCACGCGGAATAAACAACGAGATAAACATTACAAGGTTGCCGCGCACAGTCCGGGGCTTCATCCGTTATTAATGCCCACCCGTAGGAGCGCGAACCTATGCGCGAGGCGCGCCGTGTCTTGCCGAGAATTTATGAGGATCGGTTGGATTTACGTTTCGAAAAAACCGCCCGGAAAGAATTGTAGGACGACGCGTTGCCGCATCGAGATTAATTTTTATTCGACGAGATACGCACCGGCAAGTATTCTCCTCCGTATCACCCATAAGTTCTCCACTTCGTTTCTCTCCCGCCCCCTCCCCCCTCCTCCCCCCACGTTACTGTATTATATTAAAATTTGCATCTTCTGTTCAAATGAATTTGTATACCACGCGTAATTCTGTGACGTATTTTAATATATATTGAAGAATTCGCGATCTATTTCACAATTTGTAACATCCACGGGGAATGTTTACAAATGAGAAATGTCGATTTAATTTAAGATATATTTCGTGATGTCCTTTCTCCAGATTCTACAATCGAGATTTTAGTGCTCAGTCATCCAATTATCGGATTAAAAAAGTGAAAGAGTGATTTTTTTGAAAAAGACAAAATATAATATTTCAGGCAAAATAGTAACCAAAAGTAACATTTTTATCATATTTTTAGAATAATTAAAACCATTTAAGCAAAAAAAGAAAATAAAAGTAAATGTTACTTTTATTTTCTCAGATTTATTTTTGAATAGTAATATTTAACATATCTTTTTATAACGTGATTTAAAAGTTTACAATGAGGAAAGAAAAAGAACTTGAATAATACAATACAAATCAGTGATTGAATAGCAATTGTTATAGACGAGATAACAAAAATATGAATGGAAATGTTTATGTTTTACAAATTTCACGTTAGCTCAAGAAAAAAAGTGACTATAGTAATCCACTTTGGATGATAGTGACTTTTTAGTGATCTGTCAAAGGGAAGGTGACAAAAAGGGACTTAAGTGACTTAAGTGAACAGCACTAACTGATTCGTTATCCTAGAAGATAGTAATATCATATTCCGAAATTCGCAGGGTAGCGATATCGCGAGATTCATATACGGAAACGCACACGCATTGCAGGTAGACGTATTACATTATGGGGGAGGGAGGGAGGGAGGGAGGGGGGAGGTACAGTCGCGCAGCGTGGACGATAGAGCGAGTGTCCTCGGACGGCACACGATCGCCCGAGATAACTATGAATCCTAACAGTTTCGGCTTGCTCGTGACATGTTTGCCGAAGCGTGCGGCACCGACTCCGCAATATCATGCATCAAAGGACAAGCTAAACCATGGTCCATCGTGTCATCCTCAGAGCCGGCGCAAGCCCGCTCGACCGTTATGACGTAGTGCTGAGCGCCGGGCCTCCATGTCACGACTAGTTCGTCTTCCGCGTTGTCTCTGCCGCCGTCATCCGTTCGGTAATTGTTCGATGAAGAATTAGCCGGGAATGCTGGTTGCGGGTGTCGCCCTCGGTCTGGACCGTACATACGTAGATGCCGAGGAACGTTCGCGAGAATTGCGTACGACGACCCGCCGCCAATGGCGGATCGGTATGCACGAGTACACAATTTAACGGTAACACGGCAAATTTTCAATAACTTTTAAATCAATGTTAAAATAATGAATTCTAAATGATAATAAATTTTATTTACGATACGACGTAAAATTAAATAAAAATAAATATGTTCGGAAAAAGATATCAAATTTTCTGCTGAGAATCTTTATCAAGGAGTGATCGTTTTTCTCCTTTTTCCGGCATTCGATTTTCCACACACGTTCGGCCGAAAAAATAGCCGGAAATGTTAGATTAATGTGATATTTACGCGGACGGAAGCGGAAAAAGAAGCGGCTGAAAATAAAAGAGGTGAGAAAGAGAAACAATGGCACCGTTGCTGTTCTCTGGAATTTGTTACATAATGCATCGGCGATATACGAGGCGATAGTATCCGTGTGATTTTCAGGCAATATTAATTCGATATTACACCTCACGATTCGTGTGACATGATCTCGAAAACCGTTGTACAGCGAGCGATTTTCGACGACCAAACACGCGACCACGGTGTGTCGGTCGTGTTTTGCTCCGCTGAAAATCCACAAAGTACCGATCGCGTAGTAGAAGGCATAGAGAAACGAAGATTGACTATCAACATCATAATTTTATTATCAGTTTCATTAATTCACTGTTACATTAATTTGTACCGTAATAAGATTTAATCAGATATTCTTGGTACTGAATTTATTACCCATATTTTATTGGTAATGGGTATATTTAATAAAATAATTAAATCCTTACATAACCAAAAATTAAAATAAGGATAATAGAGAGTAAATAGAGATATACATGGATAATGAAGTATAAATCGCGTAAATGAAAGAAGTTATCGATACTTGATTGATGCATACAATTAATTTACTAAATGCATCTATTCTGTCTCTCTGCTCTTCTCCCATAATAAAAATTAATCTTAAATCAAGAAAAATTTTCATATGTAAGTAGGAATATTTTAATCTTTTTAAAAATTTGAGTTTTGATTTGAATTCATATTGATGTAAGTATTACTTTTGTTCAAAATCTTCTATATGAAAAATTTTCTATATGAAGATTATAATATTGTTGCTTATAAGAATATTTATATTTGTATCAATACTAAAATCTTTCTAAGATTATAATATTCTTGTTTATATCTTGCTTATATGAGAATGTATAATGATTTAAGACTAATTTTCTCTCTCTCTCTCTCTCTCTCTCTCTCTCTCTCTCTATCTATTTATCTATCTATCTATCTATCTATCTATCTTTCTCTCCTTCAAATTCTTCAAAATCTTAAATTAAATCAAGTTATTAAACTTTTGGCCAGCTTCTAACAGCCAAACATTGTCGAATATTCGCGATTGAATAAAAACTGCAACATGAAAAGTCGAGTATCGCGCCGCGTTATTGCGCGACGAGGCCAAAACTGCCGGACACTTTCAACGTTGACGATCTCGTAAAAAAGAGGCATTCGCTCGCGTGGAGTGCGCGACATCCCGTAACAAAAGTGCGCGCGTAAAAAAAAGTAGAGAACGCGAATGCGACAAAATAGACACGCGGTCGCGGCATCGAAGTACCTCGGGATATCTGCATTTCGCGGCCGCAAAAATATAGCTCTCGATTGGAGATTTCACGACTTGATGTCGCGGCCGAGATGGGTCGAAGAGGATTTTAACGTTATGCGGCTTGCCGCGTTAAAGGTTTACCGTTGAGCTTAACGACTAATTGCAGGAAAAAAAAAAAACACGCTAAACTGTTCACGCAGGGAAAGGCAGCTGCAGACGGGAAGCCGATCCGTTTGTGAATTTTTTGAAAAATCGGGGACAGAGAGTACGTACTAAGGAATACAGTTATACCAGGATTAAGAATGCTCGATCGAGCGTATTTAACATGATCCCGGGTTAAATGACCATCTGGCCTTGCCTCTGTAAAATTGGCAATTTGCTTTCCTCACTCAATTGTCAAAAATTTCTTTAAAAAATATCAGGAACTCCAGAATACAAAAAAAGAATCAAAATATCACTGATTTCCATCAATTATATATCAAAATTTTGGAAATTAAGACTCTTCTGGATCTCTCATTTTATCAGAATTTTATTGAGTCCTATTGAAAAATAATCCGCCATTCAATCAACTCGCAGTAATTTCATACATGGACGAATTATTTCGGTGCGCCAAACGAGCTGAAATCTGTCAATGTTAGACTCGTCCCGTTAAATATCTTAGACTCGTCGAAAAGTAATCCAATATATTATAATAATGAATATTTTTGGGAAAGAGGAGGTGGCCTACATAAGTTTGTCAAATTTATGAAGTCACGAAGAAGAAACGATAAATAATTGTTCGGATAAGAGAGAGAGAGAAGTTCAGGGGGCCAGTTTGGACGTAACGAGAGTCAGGGAGACCAGCTCATGTAATAAGATGAACGGCGCACAGGTGAATCGCGGCAGCCGGTTTTCATGTTTGGACGAAAAATAATTCAGTCAGGTTATCTTCTGCGGCGATCGGTTCGCCGTTTCTATCGTCTCTCGCGGTATCCTCCACCGGATCACCTGCCGAGAATGAGCACGCCGCACGCAGGTTACACGTCGCTCTAGCGCCAAGAAAAATCTCGCGGGGCGTATCATGGCAAAGGCGGAGCTCGTAAAGCGGTAAAGGAAATAATTGAACACCTGCGCGCCGAGGCAGGCTTAATTCAATTAGCTCGTCCGACAAATGCCCGACACTTTCTTTGTGCGCCCTGATGTAAATTTTACAAAACAGCTTTGCGGAGGCGCCTCGCGTAAATCTGAAGACGCAACGACCAATGCCGCACCCCCCCCCCCGCCCCCAGTAAGGGACTTCGGTCTACGCGTCGATATTTCGGGATAAAAATGTCACTTATTAAGTACCTTGATATTACGACCAAATCGTGAAAAAAATGAAAATGAAATGACTAAAAAAATTAAGCAAAATAATGTAGGTTTATAATTTGATTTAAAACCTGAGAAGTTGTTTGGCATTCGTGGCATTTTAAAAAGTTCGTATCTTTAATTCAAAGAAATAATTTAATTTAAAAAATTTAGACAATATTTTTATTAAAGAAATATTCTCAATTATTATAAAATTGTTTTCTTGTGTTATAATTATGATTATATAAAATGTATAAATACTATCTGTTTCCTACACACACATTTGTTAATATGTAAAATGCTACCGTTTAATTGCTTCGTATATATTTATATAATTTCAAATGTTTTTTTTTTTTCAGATTATCGATTCTTTGCACTTAGATCCTCGCTTTCGCTAACTTCGTCGATCCTACGTTTGAATTCGCGTTATATATCGCGCCAGTGCACAGTGCCACGCGACCCAAAGGGTGTTCGAGGCTTCTACAGGTAAGAACGAGAAGGGAGGCGACGAAAAAAGGAGCCACGATCATTGAGGTATACAGAAACGGCGGTAGCGGGGGCCCTACCACCCTCGGGGCCTACGACCCCGAAGAGAGGCGAAGTATAGAGTTTTACCGAGGGAGTAAAGAATAGAATCAGACGAGAAAGACGAAAAAAAAAAAACGTAGAAAAGGACTCAGGTAGTCATTGGTGCTCAACCGGGCTTGTACAATTTTTCATTATCTGAGCTGTATCCCGATAAAAATCCGCTAGGCATCCAATGAATCAATTATTTTTAAATTATTACAAAGAGTCCAGTATATATATATATATATATATATATATATATATATATATATATATATAGTAACTAGTAAAGATAACAAAAAAGATGGCATAAAAAAGATGAAAGTGTTTTAAAAATATAAGAGAGTATGTCTTAATTATTTTTATAAATTTAAATTTCACAAATTCGTTTATTTATTTATGGAACACATAAAACTTTTCAGAATAAAAATGCTATATAAAATTTTTCAAGAAATGCACGTCACACCACTTTTATGTCGGCGGAAAGTGCAATGCCCGTTAAATGACGGCCCTAGGAAACGCAGGATTGAAATCGCGAATGCACAGTGAGATCGTCGAAGCGAGAATAATCGAGATTCAAAAAGGACGTGCGTATTCCACTTTTGGACTTTTATATTCTCCGATCCTATACCTACGCTGGTGATCTCTGTAGGTCTCGAAAACCGCAGTGCGCGGCCCGAGTCCCACGGGGCTCAGTGCGGAAGCAAAAGGAAGCGGGGTTTCAGGAGGCAGAAATTTTGTGAAGATAAACTTCTGACCACGCTCCAATTTCCCCTTCCAGAGGCGGAATCGAAAGAAACGTCGCGTGTGCCGTCGGAAGCCCGCGGGAGTACAAAAGAGCACAACTGGCCCAAAGAAAAAGAGTGAGGAACTTTGTCTCGTGATTGTCGCAGAGTTTCTTTTTTTTTTTTTCCACTTATGATACACCTTTCCGTTTAGAATAAAAGGAACAACAGGATTATCTGCTATTACTTCCTCGCCTTATCCAATATCCAAATTTAATACTGTTAAAAAAATAATATCCATATCCTTTAAAAAAAAAAGATGACCTAATGTTATCTAGTATGACTTTCTCCTATATATTAGCACACGTTTCTCTGTTATTACATCAGTAATAAATCATTTATATCGAAGTACATAAATCACAGAGAGCAAGTATCTTAACGATTTTGTTCGTCGCTTATTCGATTATTTCCCCTCAGTCATATACAAAAGTAAGAACGTATGAAGTAATAAATCACAGACAAAGGTAAAAGAGCATTTTGACAAACTATAATGTTATTATAGGCGCGCGAAATCAGTGTCAGGCGAAAAGATCTATAAAAAGAGTTAAACAAGTTACAAACAGCTTCGATACTGAATACCGATACTCGCATGAGCGTCACGGTTGCGAGCGAGCAAACGAAACAGCAAAAAGAAAGTGGTAGCGTGACAAAGTCGGCAAGTCTTGCAGCGAAGGGAAAAAGAGAGAAAGAGAACAAACGAAGGAAGGGAGGTGAAGGGGGAGGTATCGTCCGTTGCGCCGTTCGGGAGTAAACGGAACAGCGAAGGTGTATTTTGTGGAGGAGAAGGCTGCCTGCCACGCGACCATGGGGCCCTATGGTGGGGATGTCGGCGTGCCAAGGGGCCCGCGGGACCAAGACAATCATGGGCCGCCGAGGGGGAGGAGAGGGCGGGCGTGTGTATACGAGAAGACAGGGGGAGAAGGAAGGTGGTGAGGGGAGGAGGGGGCGAAGGGGGAAATGCAGCAGCAGCAGCAGCAGCTGTCGCTGCCAGTGCCCCCCTTCGTGTTACCCTAGAAGGGGCCCACTGGAGGACATTGGCGCAGACCACGGGGGCCCCAGTGGATCTCAACCTGTCGCTGTTAAAATAACCGGGCAACATCGATACTATCGTGGAAACTTTATGCAAATTAATAAATTTCTGAAACGATCATGAATTTACGTTGTAGGAATAATTTCAATAAGGAAATAAATTAAAGTGGATTAATTAAAGTGTTTCATGTAAAAATAAAAGAAAAAGAGAATAATTTAGTATACAGATTCTTGTGCCTCCTGCTAATTTCAAGAGATAAATTTCAGATAGGAAGACGAGACATTGCGAGAGAGAAGATTACATATTTACTTGCAATATTATAGAAACAATAAGTTTGCATGTACAATTATATTGTCAGGACGATCTAGTTTCGCGTCGAACGGTTGAATTTAATTCAAGTGTTCGAGAATGTGGGTTAAACGCAAGTTGCATCATGCTTGTTGGTAAACGCTACACGTGGCGACGTTTACCACGTACTCGAGAAACGCTCCCTACATTCCTCGATCGTCGCATAATATTGGTTCGAAAACAAGAAGAGATCGGATCGATCGCTCATGGCGATTCGTGGCGAGTAAAAGTACACCCGTCGTTGATTTCGTCGATCGGTGAAAACGGGGAAGGCGTGTGTGTAAAATGTATAAAAAAAAAAGAAAGGCGCGAGAGAGAGAGAGAGAGAGAGAGAGAGAGAGGGAGAGAAAGAGAGGAGGGGAGAAAGAGAAAGAAAGAGAATCCAAAGTGGCCAAAGTGCGTGTGCGCGCGTGCCGCTGTCGGCACGTGGCACGCACGTGTTCCGGTTTCTCTTGGTCTCGCTCGCACTTACCAACGACGCCTCTACGCGACGCTCTCGACACGCGTGTTCATTCACACGGCTTCACGAACGACGAACGCACGGCAGGACAACGAGGATGAAGATTCGAAGGTAGGAGGACGAATCTTGGTGGTTGCCCTCGGGGGTATACATTCAACAGGTGATCTCGCGGCACTTCCGACGCCATTTTTATTTCTGCGATACGGTAGCGAGCGTAATAAAGCCCGAGAAGCCCGAACTAATTGAGAGAAGGACGCAAATCTCTCTTTAGGGAAAATTGCGAGGTAAGTTTGATTATATAAAAAGAGATTGCTCTCAGATAGATTTCTTCGTGTACGGCGTTTCACTTAAATCGTACTTTTTAATCGTATCGCTCCTTTCTGAAAATTAACCGAGAAAGGGAACGATTTAAGTCAAAATAAAAGTCACCTTTGGTAACAGAGAGGAGTTTAACGCGGTGTGCTCACTCGCGTTCGGTGTTTCTCTCAACGGAATCTCGTGATCGTTTACCCAATTAGAGGCGACATTCCTCCGAGCTTCGTGCGGGGCCACTGAACGTCAGAAGGTGACGTCGCGCTCGAGGACAGTGGCACCTGCCAAAAAATCGGAGCCCCTTTTTCGTAGTCGGCGCCGACAGGAGAGAGAGAGAGAGAGAGAGAGAGAGAGAGAGAGAGAGAAAGAGAGAGAGAGAGAGCCCCGAGTGCACATTTGTTGTTTGAACCCCGGTCGCGTGGACGAGCGCGTTGCGCGTACACATACACGCACAGCACGTAACAATGTACGTAATAACATGCACGTAATAACATGCGTGCATGTACTATGAGTCGCGGCTGCATGTGGGCCTAACTTAACAAAATCTGCCCAGATGTCTATTTCGAACGTGGCGCAGGTCGGTGCCGCACGTCGCCGAAAACACACCCAGTGCATATGCGCTGTACGCATGTACATATGTGCGTGCGTGCGTGCGTGCGTGCGTGCGTGCGTACATGCGTGCGTGCGTGCGTGCGAGCCTGCGTGCGTGCATGCCTATACACGCGGTCTATCGGATTGCACGTGCCTGTTGGTGCTTTACAGGTGGCATCGCACCATCTCTTCCTGATTTTTGTCATCAGCCGAGATAAATCAAAATTGATATATACATAATAATGTTAAAAAAATATCTTTACTACTTACTACTGAATTTTCTGTTAGAATTTTAATTCATGTCCAATGATATCAAGTATCTTTAATGATCTTTATCATCATCCGAGATAAATCTTATAATTCAAAATATCGATATATGCATAACAATGCTGCAAAAAAAAATCTTTTATTATTAAACTTGCGCTTAAAGTTTTAATTCATATGTCCAATAATGACTGATTAATATCGAGTATTTTTAACATTTCAATCACGATACAAATACAAATTCGCTCTATAGAATTTGCGAAGTAAAACTGGAATAAAAGAATTATATATCAATAATTAAGATTCTGAAGGACTTCAGATTTTTATTGTAACTAGAATTACAAAGATCTCAGCGGATTTGTATACACAACTTGTGAGTACTACAGACTTAAACACTACGTTTCGCTGCGGCACAACGATAAAACATAAATGAGAATCGTGATGGCTACGCCAATGGAGCAAGGGGATACCAGGATATGGTGCTCCTTGTAGGGTGGTGCTTTCAGTCAAGCTGGTAAGAGACACGGACTCTCTAGGACGATAGATATTTGTCCTCGCAAAGGATGACATCCGATCGCATCGCGATGAGATTTTCGAAGACAATGAATTTTTATTTTGTCCTCCCGTCCAATCCCGAAATATAACTGTATCGTAACTCCAAATGTTAAAATATAATCATCCAGTCAAATGTGTATATACAACAAAGATTAAAGGGATTTTTGTAGCCTTTAGAACGCATACCGATCGATTGCGAAATGTTTATGGCAGCGATCGGGGAACGACGTACGTGTGGGGAGAGTCGTACGCGGATCATCCGGCATCTTTTTTATCGTGCCAAGCTCGTTTCTGTAACCCAGTTCTCGCCGCGGCTAATGGACTTTTGCTCTTCTCGCGGAGCATCGCAAATTTGCAGAGAGGAAATGAGGGTGATAGGGGGAGGGCGCACAGAGAGACGAACAGAAAGGAACTTTGAAGAGCGAACGGGATACGTCCGCGAGAGGAAGAAGGACGGAAAGAAACGGAGAGGCAGAGAGCGGGGTAAGGGTGCCACGGGAGAGAGAAAGAGAGAGGACCGGGAGCGCGAGTTTCACGCAGTGGCAAATTCATATCGACCATAACAGGAGCGAGGCGAATGGCGTATACGCGGTTCGGTAACGAGGGACTTGCATTAGTCAGGAATTCTCGAGTGGCGCGCGTCCGTGTTTTCCGCAAAAAGCTTTAAAATGTCTTCTATTTTCCGTCGTTTGCCTTCCGCCGCCGGGCTGTTCCTGGTTGCCTAAAGTAACGGCGATGAGATCGAGTGCGATACGCGGCGTATGAGAATTGCACGATGTCTTACCCTCGAACCACAATTCCCAAAGAAGGAATCATTTTGACGCGTTAGGCCCACACCAGAGAATTTCCACGAGACTGAACATCAACGTTCAAACGCGAGAATATTTCCTACGCTCGTTATTTAATAATAATGTAATGTAAATTATATATAATGTAAATTACCTTTATTATGAGCCGTCTTTCGAAAAACGTGTAAGTTTTATAAGAATGACAAAGAGATATAATAATTATACAATTTAAAGTAACACTGTTACTAATAATATGATTATAAATTAATATATTAATATAATAAGATTTGTATTAATAATATCGCAATAAGGTCGTTGATTTCAAACAGGGATTCGTGTAACCTATCGACATCACTGCGTTCGTTCATATGTTGCGAGAGAGGGGAGGGGAGCGAGAGAGAGAGAGAGATAGCGAGCTCGATACAGCGAACGAAGAGGGAACAATCCTGATTGGGAGAATGCGTGGTTGGGTGAGGATGCTTGTTGGCGGGGAAAGGGATTGAGTTTAGGACGACGGGTGAACGGGGGGACGGTCGAGGGCGAGAGGGGTAGAAGCAGATGCTCATCGAGTCCCCACTGTAAATGTAGATTATGCCCGCGCCCTTAATTTGTGTGCGTGCATACGTGAACGCGCACTCTGGACTTGGCCTTTCCTAAGGAGAGGATTGAAAAGCGTCCAAGGAGACCGCCGCCGTCGCGCCGCCTGATAAAATTCGCCAGAATATATTTATAACCGCGATACTGCTATCTCCTTCGCGGAATCTGCTTGCATCTCGCGTAAACGCGCTCTCGCGAGGTTGCACCGCTTCAGTCCTAACAAACCACTCTGTATTAATAAACAAAGTGACGGTGGAATATCGCGAATTCACGCGAAGAGATTAAATACGGTTTTTTTTTTTTTCTTTTTTTTTTTCTTATTGCAGATAATCGTACATTCTGAATCTTTATCGCGCATTTTAAGATCGCTTGCATTTTAAGATTGCGGGTTTCGATATCTTTTTAAAACCACGATTTTTAATGACGTGCCGTACGAAGATTCGAAAGATTCAGATATAACGAAATTTGCAGAAATACTTTCATAAAAAGAAAATTCTTTTTTACGTTAAAATTCTATTTTAACTTTTTTTAAAACTGATTTTTTTCTTCTGACAGTAAAATCCGACAGGCTTTAGCGTGCGAGAATGAGGCAAAATTCCGCGACGATTTTAGATCGTGCGTACGCATTTTTCCAACACCGGCGGAAGATGACGTACCCTCTTCCATATTTTAAGTATGTGGGTTTTCGACATGAGCCATTATAAGTTCGAGGACGCGCGCGTGAGGCGCGTGCACGCGAGACGGGGAAAGAAAGGCCGAGAAAGAGGCGGCGGTACACGGGAGCGAGAAAAAAAAAGACGGAGAAAGAGAGAGAGAGAGAGAGAGAGAGAGAGAGAGACGGAGCGAGAGGCAGGTGCATCACGGTGACACTCCCTCGATAATTCTCCGGGAGAAAGGGGGTGGGGAGGGAGGGAGAGAAGGAAGAAAGACGGCAATAGTCGGAGAAAGAAAAAGAGAGAAGGACCTAAGTCACGAGTGTTGTGTCTGGAGCTCTCGTTTATGATTGTTCGCTTAAACTCTCGCTCTGAGGAAGGAGAGTTTCGAAAATGGCGCCGGCCTGTAGTTCGGCGGATCCTGGCCGGAATGTTGAACGTTCGCGGCAACCTTCGCGGTAGAATGATATCTCGCGATCGCGAAGACGCGACGTTACGGGGATACTCAATGGGGTTCTCGCTCGAAATATTTCGTTCGCGGAAGCCGACCTTATTTCGTACAGGAAATTGCGCGCGAGTTGTGCGCGCCGGCGAGAAAAGGACGCGAAGTCAAGTAATACCTCTTTACAGATACGAAATACGAAATATAAAATAAGCGACGATAAAGAATATTTGCGATAACTACGAAACGCGAAGTTAGAGGCAACGACGGAGTCCGCGCGAAGTCCGACTTTTCGAACGGTCGGGGCGTTTTGCTATAGCGTGAATCACACGCGTATGTTTGTTAAACTATATTTTATCGGGCCCCGCTACTTCCTGAAACAGACTAGGTACCCCAGGTAGATTTACTCGTGAGTCACACGAGTGCGCTTGACTAATTTTAGATCCGTTAGGTTTCGGCACTGTGTGTGTGTGTGTGTGTGTGTGTGTGTGTGTGTGTTTTTCGGTCGTATCACGTGTAATTTCAAATCAGATTATTTTCTCGCGCCGGCGCGAACGTTTATCTTCGCGCCGATAGATTCCTCGAGTTGCATCTCGTCGAGATGCAGCGCGGAATTTCGTTCTCGAAAATCGACCGTTTGCTCGGCGGATTATGAAACACGAACGGACAATGAAACGCTTATCTCTCCGGCCGCCTTTTATCTCTGTTTATATGTATGTTACTATGTTGCGCGTTGCGTGTTCGATAAAATTTCGATTGATCGATTTTGCGTAGAAAAGGAGCCAAGGATCCGGTCGACGAATTTTTTTCAAATTAAAAACGAACACTGGAAGAATGTTCGGTAGGGTGGATGCTATTTTCGGACACTCTTGCACTTGAACTCTGTGACTTATCCTCCGGTTATAGGATATTACAGGAAAGTCACAAGTTACGTCGTTGTGATGTGATTTAATTTTATAAGAAAACGTCACCCTAAGGATTATTTTATCTCGTTTGTTTTATCAATTTTATTATTTAGTTTAAGTCAATATAATTAATAATTATTGTTACTTAAAGACACAAGTCTGTTGTTAATGTTTCCGCCTTTGTTATTCTCTATGCTTGCGATTAGACCGAAATTTAATACGTATTGTTTGCAAAATAGTGTATAGAGCGAGTATCGTATCGTGAATTGAAGCCTCGCGATCGTCGTAATACGGCTCGTTAAATATGGTACGCAAAGTAATACGAGCTTTAATAACGACTGCGGCGCAGTAAGATTCGCGACGAGGTCTCTTCGACGCGAACTGCGACAATCGTCGAGATTAACGGACCGAAACGAACCGACGACAGTCAGCTGTCTCATAGTTATCAAATTATGAGAAACGAGACTCGGTGAATTTAACACCCGGTAGAAACATTCGGTGTAAATAACGAATCCCGTCGACTACTCTACCGCAACAGTTCTTCGATCGTTGGAAATAGAGATATTTAATCTCTTATTGTTCAACGTGAACCGACGTGGAAATATACAGAAAAAAAGTTTTGCTGAAGTTTCTAAAAATTTGATTAGACTATCAAAATAATTGTAGAACGTTCAAATTAGTTGCTAAAATATCAAAAATTCTTGCAATATCAACATGCTTAATTATTCTAATTATTTTGACGATCCAATTATTATTTTCTATCTATATCTAGCCAGATTTTTAGATATTTCAGCAAAATTCTTTCCAAAAATTTGATGAAATCGACCAATTTAATATTATCGAAAATATAATAAGTTTCATCATTGGCAATACTTAATAAAACGTTGAACATATAATTCGATATAATCGTTCATTGTTTCGAGGGTGTCGAGAAATTATGCGGGATATTGTCATAAACCACTAGCCCAAAGGGTTGTGAACTCAACGCCATGAAACGTTGCCCTTTCCTGCCGTCTTGTTTGCCATCCCAGAAAGTTTCACGGCAAACGCAATGCCCGCAATATAAATTATATTTATCCGAATAGCCGACTCAGAGCTCCCGCAGCGTTTCAAGGGAATATAGAAACGCCTCGGACGAGACGTCTAAAAAGCAGTTTTTGCGGTCTTTCCGAGTCGCCGTAGGCTGCGCCGAACTTAGCCTACGAGAGAGCCTAACAACATCGTCGTCTTCCAAACAGTGTCTCAAACCAAACAAACATTTGAGACTTAGTTACCAACTATAATGCCGTGGATTGCAACGCGTCTTGCGCCCTTCTCTGAATCGTAATTTCGTAATTGCTTTGTGCGCCCAAAAGTGATAATTAACGTGGGAATCGTGGCTTCCAAAAAGCGTTGTGATGCTATGGGAATAATTCGGCATCGTCCAACTAAAAATAAATGCAATAATGCAATAATAGCAAATAACAATAATAAAAATATCCAATAACAATAAATATCATATGACAATTTGAGAAATAAATTGTGAAGACATGGCAAGTAGCTCGAGAGGATATGCAAGTAAGTTACAATTACTACATTCAGGATGTTTACTCAAATCTGAAAAAAAAAATTTCCTGAGAATTTCCTGATTGTCACAGCAATTTGTTAAAAATTTCAGATAAAATAAAAGTATTTTTAAATGTATCTTAGGAATAAATATATTGTTTATATATTGTTATAGAAATCTTAATATTTTCCACTTTTATAAAAAGTTTATCATATAAATCATATAATCAATATAAAATTAAGAATTACTCGAGTTTTAATAACCAAATTTAAAAAATGTTGAAAGAAATTATAAAGAATTTTTAAAAGATACATATTTTAAAATTTTCCAAAAGCTATAAACAAAAAATTATATAATGCATAACCGAGACAAAATTCAACTATTATAAAACTAATAAAAATAAATATTCGACTTGGTTAAACAAAACTGCATCTAACGTAAAATCATTATTTTCAATATTAAATATTGGATTAGTCGTAAAATCAATCTGATATTTAAAATGAATAAGTTCACGGTTATCGTAAAAAGATCAATTAATAATCAATAAACTTTTGACTATCGTATATAATAATAAAGACAAAATATTAGGAAAAGCAATTGTAAAAAAATTCCCTAAGAATTTTCTGATTTTTTTTATATTTTTCCAAATAGTAAACACCCTGTATATTTCTTAATGATTATAATTATAATATTTAATTATAAAACAGATATTTTACAAATATTTTCTACTTCCTTTTTTTAAAATAAATATAATATTCAATAAAACCATTGTGACGCTTAGGATTTTTGCGCTCAGTCTTAAACGATGGACAAGTGTGGAAATTATTAAATAATCTGTCATATATATATATATATATATATATATATATATATATATATATATATATATGTCAGATATTTAAAATTTAGCAGGAGCTTGGTTAGTATATTTGACACGTGCTGCCTTGACGATCGAAGATTCACTCGGGGATGAGAACCGCTTTCGAGAGGTAACGCACGATTCCGCGGCACGCAACGGCGCATCGCTCCGTGGCTGCTTCTCTGGCAGGTGTATGAAGCGAGAAATAAAAGAAAAACGTCGTTCGCGGAGGCTGACTGCCAAGGCAGCGAGAGAAAGAGAAAGAAAGACAGAGAGAGAGAGAGAGAGAGAGAGAGAGAGAGAGAGAGAAGAGAGAGAGAGAAAGAGAGAGAGAGAGAGAAAGACAAATGGGGGAAGAGAAAAAGAGAAAGGAGGAAAAAGGATTCGATTTATGGACTCTCGCATTACATCCGAGCGATTAACCACTAACGATTCGTACGATCGCGGTGGTGTGTACCGGCACGTGGTGTAAATGTAACACGGGCAGATATAGGCTGACTGACGGATCGAATCGGATCGGATCAGTGAGAGCGGAACGGAGCGTCGCGACGGCGATCATCTCTTTTCCCGGAAGTCTCCCTGTCGGGAGCTCACCCTCGCACCACCTCCCCCCCCCACACAAGCGCTCGTCGCACACCATGCATACGCAGGCACGCGCACATATCGCTTCTACTGTTGCACATGACAGCCGAGCGACGACGGACGTCTCTCTAAACTGATGTCTAGGTTATGTTACTCGTTTCCCGGCGCGACGCCACGACGCAGGCAAGGGTGGAAAATCCGTGTGGCGACGGAAGGAAAATCGCGGAGTCGGGACAGAGCGACCAGGACGCGGGGAACACGAGGCAGAGAGCCGTTGCTCCCGTCGCTAGTTCCCGTCGATGGGGCAGCACTGTCCAGGGCACTGACAAACGAACCAAAACACAGAGCGAGATAGGCCCTGGCGGCGACCGTCGACGACACGACCGTCCGACGCGCCGATTTTCGGCGCGATCGCAGGCGTCGATCGACCGGCTGAAACGTCAACGGTGATTTAAATACGCGCACGCCGCACCGGACAAGACACACCAGACACACACCAGAGAAGGAGGCAGAGATAGAGAGAAGGAGACGTCCGTCGCTTTATTTTCCACACACAGGGGCCACAGCGCAATCCTGTGCGCGAGAGAGAGACATGGCACTGCCGACGACGCACACTCACCAGGCTGCTTGTTGGCGATCTTGTTGAAGCAGTTCTGAAAGACCTCGTAGAGATGCATCGGCTCATCGTCGCTGGCCGCCATGTTTTCGCACGAGATGTGAAAACGAGTGGACGTTCCGTGGCCGAGGAGCAGGGTTTCGCGGTGCGACCGCGCGCGGAGCCACCCTACTCCCACTACGATCACCCACACTACTGAAGTATGCCGCTTCATGGACGCGGTTCTTATACCTGCGCCGCTGGCGCCACCACGCGCCCGTGATCGAGCATCATGCGCTCGCGCGCGCCATCTTTGAATCGCAGCGATCACAAGTATCTTGAACTTGACTTCAATTTTGCTACTTATTTTTCTGTAAGAATAAGTGTATTTTGCGTCGATCGGCTCGATTATGATATAAAATACACAAAAGGATTACGGGACACATTCTTCACTTTCATAAATAACAGATTTAAAACGAAGATATAATCATTATTGATCAATGATTATCATAAATAAAATGCTTATTAGATTGTAACCATTTTTTTTTAGGCAATTTTCTATTGAAAATTTGCGTTAAAATCTTTTATTTACAGGTCAGTAATAAAAACAGTTATACAGAATAGATTCTGAGCGTGTAAAAATATTAGGTAGATACGAATTACATAGAAATTTATGATACATGAGATTCAAGTCGTTGTGTTCAAGTAATTCGCTGAACAATAGAATATAACTTATAAATATTATTAATTAATTAAAGTAATTTTTGCCTCTACACTATTACTATTACGTTATTGAGTAGAGAAATATTTAGGTTTAGCTACACATATATAAAATATATCGCACAACAAAAAGAATAGAAATTAACGTTAATAAATAGAAATATATAATCTTTGATTTCTTGAGATATGATACATGATTTTATATCAAGCAACTTATATAATTATTTATTAATAATTATTTATTAATGCTAACATAACATTAATAAATAATTTTAAGAAATTATAATAGAAAATATATTACAAATATATATTGCATATGTATATATTGCATATGAATTTATAGCTGTTTTTTCGAAAAAGTTTTACTCAAGCTTAAACTCCATCAAAATCGGAATTTTGTGGGACGGGATGAGAAATCTCTTCATAATCTTGTCGGTCGTAACCTGTAAATAATTTAAACAAAATAACATGGAGATTTTATTTGCATAATTATTGTTGAAAAGCAAAAATGATTATTGTGGTACACTATATTTTGATGCAACATAAATTCAAGCGAAAAGCAATTCCAAATCACTATAATACACATATATAATAACCTAGGTAACTAAAAATGATTATTAATGATGATTATTAATAATGTGCAGCGAAACAGTAGTTTGCAGGAAAGCATACGTGCACATACTCAAACTCAAATCTCATTGAAGCACTGATGCACTGTGTGAACCCGATGATTACTAACCCGTGGCAGGACTTGGTGTGAATACTGTAGCTAAGCTGCCACCTCTCTCCTGGCCTATTCGCAGCAAATATATACTTGAAATGGGACGAGCAATCAAGTTCATAATCATAAAGGCTCCACTAAACTTGTTAGGTGTATCTACAAATTAATATATCATATCTAAATATATATTCTAATGTATATGTTATACAACATATATGAATATAATTAAATAAATATATCTTCTGCATAAAATTGATCAATAATTGATCAATAATTTGTAATATTAGCGTATAATTTGTAATTATCTTTTTTTATAATTAATATTAGAAGACATAAATGTATGCGCGCATGCGCATACACATAAATGTGTACAATATATTTGATATATACTTACTGTCATATACTGGATAGTAAACTATCAAAGTGACTATATCCAGAAATATAGATAGTACATTTATAAAAAGTGCCTATAAAAAGTATATAATTGAAATTTCAAATAAAAGTACAAATAAATTCTTTCATTCCACTTTCTTAATAACTTACAAATTGTAATGGTTCGTCGGATTCAACATTATGAACAGCCCAAAATATACAAACAAAGAACAACAAGTTATAAAATAATACGGATTTTGGGCACCAACTTCCCTGCATCCCCCTGTAATATATTTTGATTATATTTGATTACATAGATTATAAATATGCAAATTCTTATAAATATAAAAATATAAAATCATTCCACTTCAGTAGAATGCAAATACTTACAATGTTACAAGTATCAAATGAATCGCAAATATAATCTGAAAGATATTCAATTATAAAAAAATTGTTTTTTTATTGTGTTATCATTTTATCATAAATGATTAATAAAAAAGGTTAATAAAAAAAAAAACAGAAATAAATTGTACATTTACATGTGCACAGAAAAATGTCAATTTATTTATTTATTTATTTAAAGAAAATATATTAAAAAACAGACAAAAAACAAAATTACGTCGCGCGCCAATAAAAACACACACTGCAACGCGAGAAAACAAAGTTGACATTTCATTTACATACCTTTAAAGGAAAGTGGGATAAATTGGTTAAATTAGGCATCTCTAACCTGCGAGAGAATAACTGTTATAACAACAATGACAAAAGGAATGATTAATCGGAATGCAATTAAAAAGTATCTCTTTGGCTGACAAAGCACTATCTAATCTGCTTTTTCCGCCTACAATTTCGGTTTGGCAACAATATCAAACAACACGCAGCACATATACTACTGCGTATATCAGCTGTGCAGCAGCCGAAAGCAGCCGTTTTTGCAGCTGCTACCATCTAACATTGCTTCACCAAACTAAGGCTACGGAACACAGTTCGAAATACTGCTAGAATAAACCGTATATCATTTCATCCTTTATGTTCACTGAATATTAAACAAGGATAAAATACACGAGAGCATTCGGATGATATTTCCGAACATAGCCTTAAATTTCTAAAATTATTTCGAATATCTAAAATTAAAAAATAAATTTCTAATAATCATTTAATAATCTCTCTTTAATAATCTCTAATAATCAATAAAAAGGGTAAAAAAGACCGACAAACGGGCGAGATATTAAATGTTATATAAACGCGAGACATTAAACGTTATATAAAATATTTATTATCGTCAGAAAATTTTTATTATTTATCCGGGACAACAAAGTCAACAATAAAAATAAACTGAATTTGAAGTTGAACGTTTCGGCTTTACAGAGCCTTCTTCAGCAATCATTTAAAACTCAATCAGAGAAGGTTAATAGAAAAATTATAAAAAAAAGTACAATCTTGCAAGATGAGCATGAATTTGATTGGGATATATATATATATATGTGTGTGTGTGTGTGTGTGTGTGTGTGTATATCCCAATATATATGAAGCAATGCGTCTATACATAATGTACGAACAAATTAATATCGGGAATGAAATCCATACCATATGAAAATTTGGATGTGATAATTATGTAATGCATTGCTTTTTCAGGCATGACTCTATTTTTACAATTTGACCGAATCTTTTTCACAATTTAACCGAATTTTATTTATACTAATTTCACCAAATGTATTATATCTGCGTTGCGAAATTTGTCTGTTTGCGATATTTGTCTAGCTTTCTTTATGTTTCAACAATTTAATTTGTTTATAAAATTCAACCGAATTCTATTTATACATTTTTATCGAACTGATTACATCTTTCTTGTACGTTGTTGTTAAGATCATCGTTATATAATTTAAGTCTTGTTTTTATTAATTTTTAATTATCACACTGAAGATGACCTAATATAAGGTCAAAATGACGTATGTTTTTCTGTTTATCAATTATTTATGTATCGACTTTTCTCTACTAACGATAAACATTATTTGCATGAACATACCGTTTTCGCTTTTATGCTCCTTATTATTTAGAATATAACTTATAAATATTATTAATTAATTAAAGTAACTTCTGCCTCTATACACATTACTATTACGTTATTGAGTAGAGAAATATTAAGAATAAAAAAAATTATTAATTCTTAATCTAAAACAAATTATGTTACAAACTTGTTGAAGAACAGGAACTTTTAAAAGGGTCTTAATTGGTAAGTTTGAAATTCAAATTATAATATAACAAAAATATTTTTAAAGGATTCTTATACGAAACTGTTGATGCTACTGTAACTGTAATGTAGCTTTAATGTAATAGTTTTCGAATTATCAACCAAAGATAATCAATAATCATATAAAAATCTGCGTTCAGGCTCATAATTACAGACACGCTCATCGATCTGTCATCTGTTATTGATTTTTACACTTAATAATTTTTATTGCATGGATTATTGCATGGACTAATATAAGTTATTATTATGATTAGTATTAGAATTAGTATATCTAATTGTTTTCATACTGGAGAATTAAAGTTTCTTGCGTTTCTTTATGAAAGATACCTGATGAAAATTAATTTATTATTTCTTTATTTATGTCTTTTATATCAGAGAATAATATTGAGAAATTATTAATATTGGCAAGATTATTAACAATTAATTTCTCAATATTACTATCTGATATAAAAGACATAAAAAAATAAGAAAAAAAAATAACAAATTAATTTTCTTTTATATGAAGAATGCAAAAAATCTTGATTCTGAAATGTGAAACAACCTTTGACCTATTAATTTAAATATTAATAATAATATTAATGCTATTAGTAATCTGCTGTGTAGTAGAAATTATTAACTATTCAAAATATATTTTTCGTTCATAATCACAGATATTTGTCACAGATATTACTTTATTCTATATGATATATTTCGTTTTTCCAGACAAATTAGTACAATTGCAGCATTAATTAGTATCATAAATAAATGCTTGTTCTTCGGAGCAGCGTAATCAAAGCGTAAATGTTGTCAAGCGCAAATATTTCCGTCTTTATCACGCTTTCGTCTAGCACGGAAGAGAACCACAAAATCGTGCTCATGACCTACGCATGAATAACGTTACAGTTAAACGCGGCCATGATCACTCAGGCTTCTCTCCGATGATGGTGTCAGCAGCGCGAGATGGCGGGCTCGTCTCGCTTGTATCGTGGTGCCGCTTGGCGTTTGTTTCGACAAGCTGATCGAGCGGCCTGCCAGCGGTGACGAGTAACGAGTAACGCGCGTGGTGTTGCCCATCTTTGTCGGTGAAACTCGGCCCCAAATCGGTCCCTGAGGTAACGCGGGATCTTGTTAACGATTTATCTCTCCGAGAGCAGGGATTGTGTCGGGATGTCGCAGGAGGCCTCCGTGAAATCGTCGCCGCAATCGCAGGTGATCAGCCTGGCGACCCTGCCGAATTTGAACCTTCAACAGCTGACTATGTTCAAGCAGCAACTGGATCAGGAGCTCGGAGTGTTTCAGGACTCCTTGCACACGTTGAAGATCGCCCAGAGCAGATTTCAGGAATCGGGCTCTTGCCTCGAGAAGATCACGCCGAATACCGAAGGTGAGCGATGACGCTAATTTCATTTTTCAAAGCGTACGTAGCTTTGTACGCTCGTAGTATAATTTCTTGTTGAGGTTAGGAAATATGATCCTACTGAAAACTGTACGGTGCTGCTAGGTAGTATAAGTAAATGGGTTCGTTTGTTGTAGCTGCTCTTCCTTATGCTCCCTAGACTTAGAATAAAATAAAATTAATTAAAATTTCAAATTAAGTAAAAAACGTAAAGATGAAGTTTAAAAGCTTAGCTACAAAGAATAAATTTAGCATAAATTTATTTTAAAAGCAGAGTGACACGATTAGAGATAATTCTCTGTTAATAGATTTGTTTTTTTTAGTTGAAGATTTATTCTTTTGCGTGATTTATCTTTCTTCTTTTTCCATATTGAAAAAAAAAAGAAAACATGAACTATGCTAGAAGTTTAGCTAAAAAGAATAGGCCTATTATAATTCGTTTTCTATGAATATCTTGTTTATCTTTCAGCTATTTTTTGTGAATATAAATTTGTTTTTAAATTTATAAATCTTATAAATTTTAGAAATTTGTATTAAAGAAATAGCAATATATTATTCTTGAATGCTAAAGTGATGATACTGAATTATTTATTATATGCTTTATGTTATAGGCAACGAAATATTAGTACCTTTGACTGGTTCTATGTATGTGTCTGGGAAACTAGCAGATGCGAATAATGTGATTGTTGATATTGGTACTGGTTATTACGCAGAAAAAAGTATCGAAGATGCAAAGGACTATTTTAAAAGGAAAGTGGAATATGTTACCGAGCAAATGGAAAAGATCCAGCAGGTTGGAATTGAGAGGACCAAGTTGAGAGAAGCAGCGATGGATATAATAGAAGCAAGACTTCAATCTTCAGCCTGGGATGGACGTGGAAAGCGATAAATTTCAAGTTAACAATTTGATTTTATATATCTTTTATCATATTATTCATTCTCGTTTGCATCTATTTGGAAATCTTTGTTAAATTTACTGGCTTTGAGATATTACATATGAATGCAATTTCATATAATAATAATAAGAAGATCTTATTAAGTATAATGAATATAAGATGTATGCGTTTTGTGATATCACCCTGTCGTATTTCATTTATTCAACTTCGTCTATTTGATAAATTAATATACAATAGATTTTTTGTACAGAAATACATATTTATATACTTACATATACTTATTAGTAAATTAAAATGTATTTCTCACTAAGCGTTCTTCTTATAACTAACAATTTCTTTTACATAAGATCTTGAAATAGTAAAGTTATTAAACTATTTAATTAATTGCTAAATACCTGTATTGAGAATAAAACGGACAGTAAAGAAGGTTTGAATCAGTACTAAAGATTAAAATAATGAAATTAACGATGGTGAATGATTTATTCATATCTCATTGAAATAAAATGTCATTTATAAATGATAACAACATTTTCCCATAACCTTGATAGGATGCATTGTGATGATCACAATGTTACAGAGGAGGTATCAAAATCATTATCAGAGGATAGAAAAGACGATATAATATTTAAATAAGTCGTCGTTAGTTTGGCGCGACATTTCGTCGATCTATTACATAATAATACGACATGTTATTTATCAGATTACAAATCTACCCGCGGAGCGGATGTAGATCGCGTACACGTAGATAATTCGCTAAATCTTTTCCTTTATCCTATTTACACGAATAACATACGCTCGGTACTTATTTCAACAAAAAGATTCCTCTTCCCAGATTTTATCCCATTTAATAATTTCAAAATTTTACAAACGATTTATTCCATCCATCCCGATACAATCATGCGCGTAAAACGTATTGCGAATTCATTGATGTTATCTCAGGCTGCATAGCAACAGTGCAGTCATGGCTGTGATGTAGAAGTATTCTGCGGTATTCTTAGCTGCGTTACCTGCAATGAAGAACATAATAAATGAATAAATTGAAAATATCGAAATATGTCTTGCATAAAAGATCAGATTTAAAGAGAGAAAAGTTTATCATTCACGATGGATAATTTGTATTTAATTTTTAAACAAGTTATTTTGATAAAAAAGAATTTTAAACTTTTCCCATAAAATTTCTCTTTTAATTTATTATTAATTTTTATATGACAATAAAAATATATATATATATCTAAGTCTCTCTCGTACCCATGTAAGAGGATTCTCGTGTTCCTAATACAGAGGCCAATCTTGGACGTTCTTCCTTCAGAAGCATTTCAGCTGTTTTCTTATATAAATGAAAGACATTGGCGATACAAACGATCTTTAATCTGCCATTGCTGAAGTTATCCTGCATCGTCTCGAAGTCCAATTTAGCGACCGTCATGTACTGTTGATTGTCACTAACTTTATCCGTGACATTTGTGACGTTACTCGACTTCACCTGCAACGAAAAGATGTACTGTATAATCGACATTTAAAATCTTGCTTCTTAATTCTTTGATTACTTTTTTTTTTAATTTCAAAATTTTTTTTAATTTGTTTCAAAATTTTGCGCACAGAATAATTTTTCCCCTTCTTCATATAAAGTTTAGACAGAGTTATGTATACCAAATGAAGTATAAAAATATTTTGAACATAAAAGTCGTAAAGCTGCCAATCTCGTTTACTCAATTATGAATGAAACGTGACGGTGATATGAGCGATTTGCCGCCTTCTTCGAACGTTGCAAAAGCGTTAAGAGGCACCGTGATTTACGAGTCTCTAAAATCAATTAGCGATCTTTATGCGATATACGTAGAGGCCTGGTTCACTTTACGACGTAGCCACTGTGCAATTAAGCTGCGCAGTTATTGCAAGTAAATTAACAATTATTTTAAAGGGACTCTTTCATGTACTCGAGGAAGTCTTCCAGTTTTCTTGCCATGCCATGCTGAGCATAATCGTCTAATAACGAATAACGCTATTTCAATTTTCGAAACGCTAGCAGCCTTGCCGATAGCTCATTAAAACGAGTGATCCCATAAAGAATTAATTAACCGGGAAGATACAGAGATAGGTAATTAGACAAGCTGCCTCGATATATCGACGGTGAGTAGAACTTGCGGAAGAACAGGGTGGGACGAGCACTGGGGTATCAGTTCATCCTTACTGCTTCCTGCCACTCGTTTACGCGGTAAACACGCCTCCCTCGGTAGCCATAAATGATTTGCGGCGCATACGGCTGTAACTATGATGTTTATCGGATTCTTAGGATGCTCGTAAAGTGTCATAGATTATCGGCTGTACCGAAGTGAGAGTTCCGGATTAAATAAAGGCTGTTCGGAGTGCGCCGACACACCAGAAGAAAATTCAAAAGAATGAGAGAGAAAGAGAGGAAGAGGGAGGGAGAGAGGGGGAGAGAGAGAGAGAGAGAGAGAGAGAGAGAGAGACAGAGATCTTTTATTATTTCCTGGATCATGTTCCTGTACCGCGAGCATAACGGGAATGTCTCGTGCGTTCGCAGACGACGTATGTGATTTTACCGATTTTCTCAGTTCGCGACACCGTCTACGTGGCGCCGTCCTGAATTGATGATCGCGTTTCCTGTTGTTTCCGTGACATTTCCACGCATCTCGTGCGCCTCTCAGGTTACATGTGCACGCACGAGAACACGCGCTACTCCTTCGAGGCCCCTAAGCTGACAAGCTGCGCTTGTCGCGAAGATCCTCTGTTACATTTTACACTTAATGCGGTCGATCACGTATAAGCAATTTCCTTTAATGGAAAGATCCTCTCGTTGGATCCTCTCGTTGCTTTCCGAGAGCGAAGTAAATAAATTCTCACATGTACGCGAAGCAAATAAAAATCGGGGAAAGTGTTTAATTCCTGAGTCGTTGGTAGCTTAATAATATGTAGTTACATCATAATGGCGTTATAATTTATACGTTTCATCTTGAAAAAGATGTTATTTGACTATGTCTTTTTTTTTACGAATGATAGATGCTGATAGTAGGTAGATATGACTCAAAGAAGTAATTATTTTGCTAAAATCATCTATTCTGAAACAGAATCTTCGAAAATCGAATATTTAAATGATTATTGCAAATTAGATATTAACTTACTACTAACACATATAAATAAAAAACATTTAATTTTTCTTCACTAAAATATAAATAATTTATTAATATTATATAAAATAAATGCAGAAGTTATATATATTTGCAGATGTTTCATTATAATTAATAAATTTAACAAAACCTAGAAGTAATTAAATCTCGATCTTTTTTTTTAATAAAATATGCAAAAAAAAATGATATGCGCTATTTCATAAAGCATATATTATATAAATGCAAATTTGTTCTGTCAGAATTATAGAATTTATAAAAATTTATTTTGAAAGCAATGTAAAATACTTTAACTAGTTATATAATTTATGTGACATAACAATTATATAATTTATGTGACATAACAATTATATTCATGTAACTTTGAAAAAGGATTTATTTTCTTCATTATTGTTAAGTTAATAAGTGAGCCTCATTAAATGAGAAAGTAGAATCTTTTAAAAAGCTATTATAGAACCTCGAACAATACAAGAACTTCGTTGCACAGTATTTTTATACATTGTATAGAAAAGTTTAAAAATACGTGATAGCTATTACAGATGTATCATGTTAAAACATGAGTTTGTAAAGCTGGAGTTAACAGAATAAGCATGTTGAAATCACGAACTTTTCAAACTGACGGCATTGTCATTAATGCAATAACAAGCATAGAAAGAAACAATAGACACAATAACATGCTATTTGAAATGGATAGTGTAACTCATAAAAGTGTAAAATCATAAAAGAATCCAGATATTTTCAGTTCTCTTTTTTTTGAATTATATAAGCTTCATTCTTGAATACTTGTATCTTATGAATTTTATTATTTGAATACTTGAATACTTGTATTTACATTTAGCTTTCTTGCATATATATATTCAATATGTATAGAAAATTCGCTACTTTTTTGTATATTTGTATTCATGTATAACGCGTAATGTAATTAAATATAACATTTACCTAACATTTATTCTCTCACAAAAATAAAAATGATTACCACAACAGTCATAATATTTGTAAAATAAAAATTCAATTATTGCGAATATAATTTCGCTATAATTTTCAAGAACGCCAAGAGAAATGCGTGTTTTTCTAAATTAAAAAACAGTTAGAGATAATAAATACTGTTCGTTTGGGACTGTAACGTTGTCGGGAAATCGGGACGTGCGGAGGATAGAAATTCAACTGTCGCTTCGGAAAAATTTGGCGACAACACATCCGGGACACAAGACACGGGTCGAATTAATATTTATGTAGTTCATTCATGAGTCAGCGAGAACGATCGAGGAGGATCCATCCACGCTTTTCACATTCATCAAACCTACCGGTACGCCGTTGACGGTCCACGTCACGTTAGCCGGAGGATTTCCCGACGGTACTGTGCAGTTTCCACGTACAGTATCACCGACTGCGTATCGCGTCTTCTCGACCCGCAGCACCGGATCACCGTTCGGCAGACCTGAAATTCAGAAAACCTTATAGCAACAACACCGAACGCGCGATTGCGCGGTGCCGAGATACGGTTTTTGTAACGGGCACGTTCTATCGGACTATTGTTACGTCCTTTTCCTGCTACCAATTACAAAAACAGCCTTGATACCGTGAAAGCGTCATAATAGCTCGGCCGAGAGTCATTGTCCGCGGTGTCAAAGAACACGCCACGCAAAAAATCGCGAATGACACTTCTTGCGCTATTTAATGACCTCGATAATCGACTCGAGCAGCGTGACGAAGTGACTTTTGTGAGACATTACGGTGTAATAATTCGATACATGCAAGAGTAAAGTTTTTATTTCTGATAAGATATTATTATGTGCAGCTTTATATATGGGAGACAGTATCGATATACCACGCAGATAAAGGTACATATAATGAAATAATAGAAAATAATATAAAAATAATATGAAATAATAATTTTTTTCCGAAATCGAGAAAGTATTTTCTAATCGCTTTCTCTCGTAATACATTGTGTTTTGTTAAATTGTTTCGTAGTTATATCGATTAGTCGCTGTATAGGGAGACACACGGGGAGGATGTAGGCGACGCAACAAAAATGTAACTTTTATTCCTGAACAATTGGAGAAGAGGATTTCCTCTATAGGCGCGGATATCGCGCTGTGTGTGGCGCGTCCCTCGGATCTCGGGGAAATTGAATTGAAAGAGCGATGCGCGTCCGCCGTAAATTAGAAGTAGCGTTTCCGTACAAAGCCCGAGGCGTTGCGCCTTCATAAATATAAAACGCGCGTTCGCGCGTTTTACATAGTTTTATTTCGAAATTGGCTTTTCGAGGAGGGAGGGGGGGGGGGCCTCGCTTGCGTCGATAAGTCAGCGTGCGAATGTTTCCGCGAACATCGTCGTTATTAAGGCGAAAAGTTCGTGCCTTGTTCGCGACACGTAATACATACATATCGTGTACATCTCTGAGGATCATTATAACGTTCCACAGAAGGTAGTGAGTCCCTTTTCACGGTGGATATAGCCGCGGTGGTAATCCGGTAAACTGTCAAGGAATTGTCTCACCTTCTACGCAACGACTTCCGCCTCGGGGGCCGCTCCTTCCTTCGCGATCTCCTTCGCGAGCGCACTCTCTCAAGGACACGGCCGAGAGATATTACCATTTTCAACTCGTGTGTGTCGTGTAGAACGGGATGATCGTACGCGACGGGCCTCGTGAGAACCGGGAAAGAGGAAACGAGAGAGAAAGAGAGATGGTACACGCCCGATCGAGAGCCAGGCAAGGTGCGCACGGAGGTGGAGGGCAGAGCGAGTTTCGAAGCCCCCGATTTAGTATCGAGCTTTTACGAGCGATCCGTGATCGGAAAGAAGAGGCAATCACCTCGTCCCTTCAAACGGGTATCGCCACCGTGCTTGTGGCATCGTTAGGTCGACGCACGACGACGGTGGTAAGGAACGGTGGGAACGAGACCCGCGACGCTCCTCTCCGATCTTCGCTTCTCTTTTCTTTTTGCAGCCGCCACCGTTGCCTCTTTCTTCCGCTCTCGCCATCAGTTTCTTCCTTCTATCTATCGTCTCTTTCTCTCTCTTCTCATCTAACTGCGTTTTAATTGGGCGCGATTACGGTGACAGTACTAGCCGCCCGTGTAAGATAATCAACGATAATGAAAGGCACTCGCGAGAGACATGCCAAAGGAAAGAGAAAGAACATACAGGAGGAACAAAAGTCGTGGGCAAAAGCGGTTCCCTCCAAAAAAAAAAAAAAAAAAAAAAAAAAAGAGCTTAACGGGTCACGACCGAATCCGCGATTCATCACAGATCCTCGTCCTCCCGCCGGCCGTTAACCGCCCTCAAACGGGACGATGAAATGTTTTTATTGAATTTTAACAATATAGCGCCCCAGCTGGTGTGGAATAGGTGTCGCTTATACGCGACGGTATTGCCACAAAAAGTGCTGTCTCATAGCGAATTGGTCGCAGCAATTATCCGCGTTACAAACGGGAATTACATGAGACGATCGTGCGCGCCGGTCGAAACAACGTGCCTAACAACGTTAGCTGATGGAATAGTAGTTATAAATTAACGATATCCATTTAACGCTTTAATGGCGTCAAATGGTTGGAAGTTAGCGGCGGCTTTCACGCTTTTTCACCTTGAACATATCAGACATGATGGAGGATGGAGGACGAAGAATTCAATAAGCATCGCCAATCGAAGAATTTTGTCTTATAAACAGGTTTATTGCGTGCTGTTATCAAGGCTAATGACGTCAGCTTTTTGTCATCTCGCGCAGCGCGCGAGCAGGTACTAAAAAGCTATCTGTAACATTAATTTATAATTTCCCCCTCTGACGCATTACTACTGAGAACCGCTGGAATTAATTATATTTCATAGCTTCCATAATTTTATGAAGTAAGAAGAGTCGTTTCTTAAACGCCATAATCCTCTAAGTATGATAATTTCGAAGCGAATTACCGATTTAAAACTTATCAATCATTATTTGTATCGTAAAGCTTATAAATTTGTACGTGAAGCTTATAAATTTCAAAATTTATGAGATTCATAAAGCAATTATTCTCTTCTGTGTTCTACTTCTTTTTTAATAGTTTTACACATTCTGCAACTTTTATAGTATGCAGTCAATAATCATTGACGCGATAAATACATGTAGTTGCAAGAAATTTTTACGTAAAAATATGATTATTTCTAGATTTTTTTTTTGAAATAATAATTGCTTTCGTATATACAAATGCAACATAGAGTCATGGAAAGCTTGTTGTAAAAATGTTGTAAAATGTTGCAAGCGAAATACTAAAAAATATACACGAATGAGAGGAATATATACTATAGGGCTTAATTTACTGTTGTACATCGAAATAAAAATTTGATGTTACAAAAAACATTTATCCGTCTGATGTAAATCATAAAAAAATGAAAAAAATTAAAAATCTATTTTACATTAGATCTTCACCCGTAATTTTTGTACAAAATTTTGCACAAAGTTTAAAGCAGTTTTTTTACTCGCTACTTTGTTTGCCAACTGTTAAGCGGCCGCGTATCTCTTTGAAATTTCCCAGCACATTACACGTTGCGATATTATTCGGTTAAAATTTCAGTCTTTTATTATCGCAATTAATCTCGCGATTAATTAAATACAGTTGATTATTCCGCGAATGACGATTCCGCGAAATATCGCGATATTTTTTATTTTATCCATAAAACGTACGTTTTATCCATAAAACGACGCCTGTGACGGGGAGAGAGAGAACACTATAGGTTTTTGCTCTTTTAGACACATATTTACTCATATCGGAATTCATAGGAAGGAATATGTTTGCTCAGCTATGCGTTGAGCTTCGCTTTTCAGTCTCCGCGGTGCATGTCGTGTTATCTTTGCTCAGATGTAAAATACGTTTCAGCAGATACTCACTAGCTACATGCATGTAACCAGAAACCATTAAGGTATTAAACGAGGGAGCATCTCCAGAGACTTCGCAACGATATTTGCCAGTATGATTGGGCTGTACATCCGACAGAACTACTCGATACGCGTCGCTCCGATTTGTCTGAAATGTAATTAACAAGTATTATTTATAATGACAGGAATATGTCGGTAAATTACGAGATTTGCATACGCTCGCGATATTATCGCTATGTATCCAATAATAACAAAATCTTGCAATTATAATATTTATATTATTGCGATCGTATTGTGCAAAATATTGTCATAAATATACATGTAACATTTGGATGCGTGTGATATATTTTAAAATCACATTAAGCCAAAACGTTTCAACAAGTAATGTGCTTTACATTTTAATCCCTTCATTTGAGAGAATATTATTTATTAATATTTATAAATTTGTACCGCCATTATATCTGTTTTTATTCCCATTTATACCGGGCATTCATTAGTCATTTGCTTTACCAAACATTTTATTTGGTACACACATCTAAAATCTATGTGTGTAAATAATAGTTTATGATAATTTTAATACAATTATTTAAGAATATTGCGCATGTCTTCTTTTACATAAATAAACAGAAAACGTTACTATACCGTTACTATTATTAAAGACAAATACTATTGATTTTAAAAAATTTTTTAAACTAAAAGATTTATATATAAAATCATATATAAAATATCTATCATATCTCTTTTACCTTTAATGCATTAAATGTCCAGCGCTATAGGAAGATAAATTATATAATTACACAAGTCACTCTCGTAATATTGTTCGCAATATTTCATCGTTATACCGATATCACAACTACAAAGATGGCGTCCTTTGTGATGATATTTCGTCATGGTGAAACTACGCCGTTAAAAATATCAAGATTAATAACGCTCTCTCTCTCTCTCTCTCTCTCTCTCTCTCTCTCTCTCTCTCTCTCTCTCTCTCTTTTTTCAAGGCAGCGAACCATGCAAGGCAAGATGAAAAAAAATGGATTGGTCGAACGGATGAATTACATATTATTTCTCGTAAATAGCTGGCAATGGTACCAAGGGGGAGGGAGAAGGAAGGAGGAAGGCCTACTGAATTTTGAGTTAATTTAGCATCGACCACGGAATTGACCGAGCATACGAGGCCGGCAAGTGCCATTTATTGCGAATCGATCGCACTTACTCGCACGCTTTGACGTCCTCGCGCGTTCGCTCGTCCGCGACAAACAATACCTCGCAACAGGGATTAATTATATGTTGCTAGTGGCAGCGTATAAATCACACAATTAATTTTGCTGCGGTTTGCTTCGTGTTTGTGGCAACGGCACGCTCATATGCTGAATGGATAACCGCAGCGTCGCGAAAGAGAATTGAACTACTCTCGAAGCGAAGCATCTTCAAAATTCCGACTTACACCGAAAAGAAGAACAATGGATATCGATATCATCATAATTAACTGTATTTTTTTTTAGACATTAGATTCGGAAAGTGAATATCTCGATAAGGCAATTAAATTTTTTTTTTTTCAAATACATAGAAAAGGCTCACTTTCAACGTTATCAATTAAATGTTAAACAAATTTTTAGTAAAATATTAATGCATTAATATGTAACAGTTAATATTTATTATCGATTATATACAACGCAATGTTAATCCGATTTCATTTCGCGCTGTAATATGAAAATTGTCGGGTGATTAAAATAAGAAAGTTGCGATCGACATATATTAACGATATATTTTCCGCGAGAATTATCCGCGTTCAAAAATGCATTATGTAATCAATGTTAAAATGTGATAGTTACATTTTCGAATATTCAATTATGTCTTAGTCATATTAGCTGTTAACTCACATCGTGTGATATCAGCGTAAAGTTATCGCCATGAGTGGATCTCTGTATTTTTCGATCATTTTACAGAACGCCACAGACACGGAATGAGACTCCAAATCGAGCGGCGATTAATTAGCCGCAGCTCGATTTAATTAGTAAGTAACCAACCCTATATCATAATATATATATATATTGTTAATTCCGTAACTGGAATTCGAGACATGTGCGTTGGTGATCCGTTACAATGTATTTTGCAAGATATTTTCGATTGAAATTATATATGACGCGACAAGTGACATCACATTTCGCGGATGTTTCTACTTTCAATTTTAAACCGATTGTATGCCAGTTTATTCGCATTGTAAAACGCGAAACATCAATTAGCCTAGAATGCGGGCTTGTAATAATTACGCGTATTATACAAGATCCTATTTTAACTTCCTTTCTGTAATATCTCGAAAACAATGTATTATAAAAAAAAATGTTTCAAATAAAAGTTGTAGGATTTCGAAAAGACCATAATTGTGATATTGATTTATTTGCAAATGATGCCACTGTCGAGTCTTTTTTATATTCGCCATTTTTTTAAATGGAATTGTATATAAATTGTATTAAGTAATTGTATTAAATTGTATATTTTTTGTTACATAGTTTGATTCCCATAGTTATTCTGTATTCTAATTGTATTTTAATATTTTTATGTACAGAACCATGTGACAAATCAATCATTGGTGTAAGAAAGATATATGCAATTTGCAAGTACATACTTTTTTTAAATAATTATATATTTTTTTATATCAATTTATTCATTTCATTATTCTATGCATAAAAATATTAAGATATAGTTATAAAAAAATGAATAGTTTAGTATAATAAAAGATATTTATCTTTTATTATACATATATTAAAAAATGTCAGAATAAAATATAAAATATTAAATTATTCAGCCATTAATTTTTTGACATTTGTACCTTAATACTTTTTTATCTAAAATAACTAGAGGAATCATATTGCGTAACAAAAAATTTATAATTCCGTTTAAAAAAATGGCGACAGTAAAAAATCTTAATCAGGCATCACCTTCGAATAAATCAATATCGTAATCATATGGCCCTTCGAAATTCTACAACTTTTATTTGAAACATTTTTTTGATAATGCATTTATTTCAAGATATTACGGAGCGAAAGTTGAAATGGAACATCCTGTGTATTTATCATCGATGTGTCATCGCTGTGTCGCTATGGTAAATAACGCGTAAAGTTGACCACGCATCTTTGACCTTCGTTATGAAAGTTTCGTATTTTTTCAAGCGTTAGAGATTCATTAATTCGCATAATGCGTGAAATGTCACCGATCATGGCTCGAGCGGTATTTATAATTTTATCCTGGTTCGCGAAATTATTCTTCTCTCACGCGTGTTATTTTTGTGCACGTTGCATCGGAAATACCATATAAAATGCGCGATCGTCATATTTAAGTAATTAATGTGCGTGCGATTATAATTACTCGCAAGTGAATGTAACGAGTGACGAGTGGGACGAGAAAGCCTGAGAGGAAGAGAAAACCAGGAGACGCCGAGCGCCAGTGAAACAATTATGAAATGAATAATTTATTATTTGCGTACGATTTTTCACTGCAAAGTTGATTGTCTATTTCTTTTTATTTTAATTATTTATTAGAATAATTTCAATGATAATTGAAAAAAATAAATTTTTTATCTATGACTATTAAAAAAATATATGTAAAATGTCTTTGTTAACGGTTAATAAAACATTTTTGCCTTTAGGCTTATAAAATCATATAAAATGAGACAAATAATTGCATTTAGTTTCAACAATCGTTTGGGATTATTTCAGCTAAGAAAAAAAAACCTCGGAACTTTGAAAATTACAAATTGTAAATCCTTTAAACTTTGCGAAAATAAAAAGTAGCGCGGCTTATATATGAAACTGTTGTAGAAAGTAAAACAGTTATTCTGCGATAAAACAATTTACTTTGCACATTGTAGATGAGATTTTTAACTTTTGTAAAGAGTTTTGCCATTAATTCACCACAGGAATCGTTAAAGACATATCCTCGAGTCGGTTTATTTCGTACAGATTACCTCGACAAGATTCCATTAAACTTCTTCCATTACAAAAAGTTTTATGTTACTCTTTAAATAAATATTTTATCCATTTATTATATTTGTTCGAGGATCGCTCGGCCACGTGATAGTCATCACATAATGGAACAATGGATCTTTACGCGTTTCCACCTGCGTTTATCTGGAAAATTAGAATTAGCAGTCCCGCTGTATCCGGATCAGAGATCAACTGGCACGGTCATGTGCGTGTAAAGGCAACAACAGGGGGTACACACATCGTTTTACTCTACATGCTCGAGCTACGCATAATATAGCGATTCAACAATGTAACGTACACACACGCATAAATTCATCGAACTCGCCCGGCAATATTAATATTGTTACCCGTTCACGAAATACGGAAGGGTAACGGTTGATATTCTCCGCACCTACCCCTATACGCGCCGTTCTCTCGCTCCGGCAACCCCCCTCATCGCGTCCGCGGTCGTACCGGCAATTCTCGCTCCATATTTCTCTCCCCCGTCCCCTCCCCCGCCAGAAGTGCGTCGCGATTTATTGGCCGGAGCGCGCTGTCCGTATTTCCCGCCGGTAAAATCTAATTGGAAAACCATTGCGTGCATGAGGGCGCCCCGCTGGCCGAACGCTCGCGCCGCGCGTATCGCGGAAATCGTGTGGCTGCATAAAGGATTTAACTGTTCTTTCATTTTCTATTTTAAATTTGGCCCCGAAAACATTGATTTTTTTTTACCACACAGTTCCCTTTATCCGTGACATTCACGCGTGTTTTTGCATAACTCGGTTATCAGTAACAATGGTCCGCTCCTCCAATTCCTTCACGTTGCCTTTCTGTCGATGCGCTGAAACGTGCGCGATCACATAAATTTTCCGATTAATTAAAATCCTGACCTTTTAATTAAAACTGCATTAAAAATAATTGATTGCTGGTTGTTGAATTGTTGAACAGGTTTGGTTTGAAAATATATTATTATTTTATTATTATCAATTAAGATGACAATTAAATCAATTAAAAAAATATTTCGCGATAAAAAAATTAGGAAAAATTTATTATCAAAATTTTTGCGAGCTAAAAAAGACCTATGGATATATATATACTGTAAATATTTTTGTTCAATATTTCGTCGAAACAGAAGGAATTATAACAGAAGCAATTTAAAGCTAGAATACTTTGAGAGACTGAGCAAATGCTTAACTTGTGTTTTAATTCGGATTGAATAAAGCTGTTAGTTGTGCTTTAGTTCAGCTTGGATAAAGCTTTTAACAGCTTTTTTAACTCGCTCTGAAAACATTGATTTTGTAGCGACTATTCTTTCTTCTCTGACGACACGTATACACATGTACATGTCGTAATTCGAAATATCGCATAGCTTCGACTGGACTTTTCTGTTCTCATTTCTTTTTCTGTCAATGCGATAGTGCGTAATCGACTGCGCGCGACTGACTTCTCTCTCTCTCTCTCTCTCTCTCTCTCTCTCTCTCTCTCTCTCTCTTCTCTCTCTGTCGTGATAAATTTAAAAAATTGTCTTTGAAACATTCTGTCTTGAAACAAGAATGGAAATGTAAAGACATTGTTTTACAAAAGGATCTCATTAGGAAGAAAATTTCAACAGTAAACTATTCAAGATTCTCATTGAAAAAAGAAATAAGTTATTGTGAATTTTATTCAAGATAGCAAAGAAAGAGCTTTCATGTAGCTTTTTATATAAATACACGGTAATGAAAAGTAGATTACCAAACTTTGCTGCAGCAAAAAACGTTGTTTAGCGAAGAATAATTTTTTTTTACCATTAATAAGCAAAGAGAGCATTTAGAAGCCAGAGCAAAGGTAAGTGTGTCGTGTGTCAAAATAATATTGAAATTCGTATAATATTTGATTTATCATACCGGTTTTACATACATCTGATATTGATGAACGTCTAGCGAAGATAATGGTTGATTTTTACATTTTATGTCTGTTAGATTATAAGGCAAGATATAGATTATTGTTCTCATTTACACACAATAATTCTCACACATTTCGAACAAGTTAGCGTGGGAAAACAAAGAGGTTAATAGCGCGAAGAACTATTTGAATAGTTCAATTACTAGATAAAGAAAGGAATCTTGGGCATGTAACGGCAGACCGTGATAGTCGCGATAAAATTGCAAATTAAAGGCGCCATCATAAACGGGAGAAAATTTTCTATCTCGTAATTTACGATTGCTTTCTATTAAATACTAGATATCACTCATGGTTCTATTATACTGTTTATGCTGCAGTATCTCTGTATTTGTAGCTCAATGGAAGGACGTAGGACGTGGTTGTATCATAAGAGAGTTGTATTTCGTGTGAATGTATACTAACGTACTTCATTGCGTATTTATTAAGCGTAAAATAGATGGCGGTTATAATTCCTGTAGCCGAATGAATAATGATGTTACCTGGGTTGTATTTTGAGTACGTGATAATTTAGCTTAATTGTGTTGCACGACATACTTCTTTAATGTAGCGTTGTAATATATTACGTTTCTTTTTGTCGAGGTTATTTTGTTAAGCTAATTTTAGTAATGCGATATAACGACACACATCGCGGCAAAGTATCACATATAAACTGTACTTTTATGTTAAAAATACAGTTTTCCGAACGTAAAATGCGAACTTCGGAAGTATATTTGCTCGTAACGTCTACAGGAAGTAAATGTATTTTACATTTGCGTGTCGTGATAGGAAAGGAACATGAAGAAAGGATGCTGTACTTTTTCTGAAATAAATCGTCACGCTAACGGATTTCAAATATTGAATGACGAAACATTAAAGTTAGAGGAAAACGAATGGTATATGCTGTCGTTTGCCAATATTTTATATCAGAAAAAATTATTTGTGCTTGTTTCATTGTATAAAAATATCAGATTCTGAAAGATTTTAGATACATATAACATAATTTTTATACAATTTGTTATAGATCGAGTTGCGATAACATTTTACTTGTATATTTTATTACTTAAATAAAGATTAAATAATAATTCATGATAAATACGTGAATAAACAAAACATATGCAACAATAAAATTTTGATAATTGTATACACTGCGCTTATTTTAAATATCAAGTTTATATATTTTTACGGACCTTTAAGTTTTTGCAACAGCTATTATTATTTTTTTTTCTTCATGCATGCCAGATATGCGCTGCAAATATTCGTTTGCATATACAGCATGCAATCTGCCTTACATTTTGCGCATGTTATGACGTGAATGCTATTTCGTTTCACCGATATTGACTGCGAGAGGATTGTCGTTTTACCATAAAACATGCCAAAATAACATTTTTAAGTTAAAAACATGATGGTAATAGGAATAATATTATATGTGTTTTTTTTGCGGATTACAAGATATCCGTTATATTGGATCGCAAAATAAGACAAATATTTTTTTATTAATTTATAGTTTATTTTTCCAAATGAAAATATAAAAATATATATATAAAAATATAAAAACACTATCTCCTCGTGTTATAAACAAATTAATTCGTTGAAAAATAAAAAATGATTTTTAATAAAATCATTATAAAAGAAAAGAATTGGCTTTGAAACAATTAATTGCATATATGGATTAATAAAATTCGGCGTACAGTTTTAACGATTCCAATTATAGTGGAATATTTGAGACAGTTTAGAAATTATAGATATTTTATATAGTTTTTTAAACTTTAAAATATCACAAACAGGTAAAATAAAAAAAGATTAATTTTACATTTAAATAATTTGATTATATACTTTATTTATATATATATATATATATATATATATATATATATATATATAAAGTATATAATTTGTATAATTATATACTTTATTTATATATATATATATATATAAAGTATATAATTATACAAATTTTATAAATTTTATATATAGAGTTATATATAGAATATATATTTACAGTGCTGATAATTATATATATATATATATATATATATATATATATATAAAATATATATATATATATATATATAAAACTTATAAAATTTTTTATTTTCCGAATTGAACAAATATTTGAAATTTGTGTTGGCATTGATTAAATATTTATAAACATATCTATCTTAAATCGTATAATAAGTTGTCGAGCCTTTTCCTATTTCTCAGATGAAACAGTACATTAGAACAGTACATTAGAAAATTGCATGTCTAGATCTATCTTTCGATATTGTAACATTTCATATATAACGTGATACGTACCACGACTCTTGTCCCGAGATCTCCAAATACCGCGATCGGTGGCATTTCCTTGGGGACATATCGAAAAAATTCCGTCCCCTTGTACCATTTGACAGTATAAAGAGTGTCCGATTGTAGATCGTATCTGCAGGACATGTTGACTGTTGTACCAACTGCCACTGCCAATGGAATGTCGATCGTCACATTGCTCAGTCCATGAACGTCTAAAAAAATAAAAAATAGGTCACTATCGATCGCACAAGTTTGAAATTAAATGTTGAGTGGATAAATTGTAAAAAAATTATTTTAATAATTATTTTTGTTATTTTTCTTATTATATTAACAAAAATAACATGTATATAATCATTATCGACATTAAATATAACAATTCTTTTAAATCTCCCTCTCTCTCTCTCTCTCTCTCTCTCTCTCTCTCTCTCTCTGTTTATATAGAATACATATACATTGTATATTAAGAGCAAAAGAAAATAATGTTAATTTAAAAAAAAAATAAAAATAAAATTTAGGTTTAACTTTTCTTATTATATTGAGTTTTAAACTTGAAAAGTTTCATAAATTTAATGAAAGTATATAAAATATTTTGAACATGCACACAATACACCAACGTGAATAAATTTCATTAATAAATGCTTTGGCAAACTAGCATCCGTGACGAATTATATTCATTTTTAATATTAAATATTTTTTAAATGTTTCACGTTAAATACTTTTAAGGAAAATTTTAATACTCAGCATTATTTTTATTATTCATTAAATCTTTTCATTGGACAAAGCTATTTTTCTTTCCTCTTATTGAAAGGAACAAGTTGATCAAGATACTTGTCTCACTTAATAATCTTCAAGTAAGTGAGATAACTTACTTAATTATCTTATTTACTTATAATTTAAATGAAAAAAATATTTAAACATTCACGTAATCCTGCCATCGTCAATGTTATTCGCTCCGCGAATCACAATTGCTGAACGAGAAGGCATTTTGCCAATCGTATTTTGCAAAGCGCTTGAAAAGATCGTGAAAAATAACATCACGGCCGTTGACTTTTAAGTCCATCCATTGCGCACTTGCTTAGATCGAGTTTGGAACTTATTACCATTCCAATGCACTTTATGTACCTCGTTGTCGTGCATTATTCATCGAAGGTTTGGAGGATCATCTTTTACTCTTTAAACTAGCTGTTTATAGCACGGTTTTCATCAGAGGTTGATACAGAATTTTTTTTTTTAATTGAGAGAAAAAGTCGAGCCCAAAATAAAGATCTGTAACATTAACGAGCGACTTAATGATGTAGTTCGAGAAAACTATTTTATCTCGGGAATATGGGATGCTGTGCGATTTACTGGGTGGTCCGTTATATCTTAATTAGTATGCATGCAGAATACGTGCTGCAGGCGTTTAGCGGTATATAAAGTATCAAACATGATACAGAGAAATGTCAGCACTATGACCGAAAAGCGTTACATAGAAGTGCTTATCAACGCGTGTTACAACGCTGCTGCAAATTTCCGGCTCTTATCAGCAACGAGTTGCGAGAAATCTGCAGTTCGTCATTGTTTCGGCTTAAATGAAAAAAAAAAAAAAAAAAAAAGAAAAAAATTTAAAGCGAAGAGATTGTATATTTCGCACGGTGCGCGAGTTTACGAGAGATCAACGATCAGCGAGCGTGCCATGGACTAGCAGCGGAGGACTAACACGAAAGTTTGGTCATTAATTAATCGTTTTTCGGTGTATCCTCCTATAATTAATTATTTATGCCTCAAACCGTCGGTGGTCATTGTGCTAATAAAGTAATTAAACGATCATTAATTTGCAAAGTAATTATAATTGAGAAATTAGGCGGCGAGAAGAGGAGAGAAAAAGTAATGGAATTGCTCATAACTGTTAAAATAAACTTGTATTTTATTTAAAATATATATATATATATATATATATATATATATATATAGACGACTTCCTTGATGGCGAACATAACGTCCTTCCTTGATGGCAAAATGCACGTCAGCGAGAGTAATTTTCTAAATCGTTTTTCCTTGCAAATAACTGCTTTTAATTGTCGCATCATAATAGACGTCATCAGACACGTTCCCGTTTTCCTCTGATGGAATACCTTCGTCTTAGCAAAGCGAAAGTTTTTCACTTGCAGAAACGCGCGACTCTTTATCACTAATCACCGCCACAGTTTTGAAGTTGGCCGACGTATTAGAGGAACGTTACGTAATTAGAGCCAGTAATTGGAACGTCTGCTCCTTAAAGTTTCAGCATTGGGCTACGTAATAATCAGTTGTTTGGCCTCAACGTGCGCCTCGGTGCAACAGCGCACCTTTTGCAGATCGCAACGGCGAGATTTAAATACCAGGCGTTCGCTAATCACCTCGCTAAATCCTTAATTACCGCCCCTCGCGCGAGGAACGCGCGATTGTTATTCGCATCACGGCTCATCGTGTTGCGCGCCTTCCGTTTTTGGAAGGCGAAATCTTCCCGTATAAATAACGGCAACCCCGAGACAATGGCATCGCATAAATTCGCTGCGTATATATATATCAGACTCGTCTTAAATTATCGCGAGAATAATGGAGCCCGCGAGTGTACGCTCAAACAGATTCGAAATCGGCCCTTTGTGGCCGGTTTGCGTTTCTCCCTCATGAATTTATAAATTCTTGCAGCGTTGGATAGGTAGCGAGTAGCGAAGCGTCACGAGAGCCGTACACACCGAATGTTGCATAATCAATCACACGTGAAGCAAGCAACAGATTAAACACGTTATGCTAATCAGCTAATAAGAGTGGTAACCAAATGAACAAAGCGAACATATACACGTTTATTATACCTCGCGATAGCTTTTAGAGTAATGCGAAACAGTACTTTCGAAATCGATATATGAAATGTTTGAAATGTTCGTTATACCGAGACTCCTATTTTTGATTTTTTTAATAGTATCGGTGACGTTACCTTGTTTACGTGTTGATATTGGATTATTAAAAAAACATATTTGATTCCGACGTTTTTACAGTTATTATTAAAAGAAACGATTTTACATACAAAATCAATTCTCATTCTATTTGATAAATTAATTTAAATTAAAAAAAAAAAAAATACAAGATATATGTCAAAATTACCTTTTAAAATTTTAATAACATGTTGCACTTTTTTATTCATATTTTGTTACTCAAAATATATATGTAAAGGTGATGCGATTATTAATAGATGTAATGTAATGTATATGCATATAGCTTACATGTAAATTGTAATAAAAGGTAGACGATTATTGTTTGACTGTTGAGAATCAAAACGTAATTACCACGAGCCGCACAGCCGTGTTTATTTCAAAATATACGCCACCGAGAGGGTTCACGAGATAATCCTAAACTCTTAATTGCGACGTAATTACTTATGCGTTCGCCGATGTGCGAGTGAAGATTTCTCGGGAAACCTTTTGCACATTATGCATATCCAGATACCTTACAGCCATGAAGCCGGAAAAGCCAAAGGCGTAAAGAGCCCGTGCTCTGAAATGAGATCCCTTTCTTCCTTCGAAACTCAACTAAATGAAAAACCCATCCCCGTAAAAGAACGCCGGCTATAGAGCTTTTATTGTTTCATGAAAGGCGAGAGAGCAGACAGGGAAAAAGATATTGAAAATACGCATTGCAAAACCTCTTACTCGGCGAGCACACTCCGATCGGCTTGCGTATCGAATGAATGAAAGCAGCACGGATTTTTTTTTCACTTTTTAGAACTTATTTAACAAGCTGGCACCGTGTCACATAATTTTACGCGAGCCCGATCAAAATTCACAGTGAAGCAATTTCTCTCGTTACTCACAAAATCGTACAATTTGCGATGAATCTAAAATCTTGACTAATGAATCTATTAATATGTAATGCGGATACTTTACCTTATATCAAGATATCAGTCTGCAAGAAATTGTGGTGAGTAAAGGATATATGAAGGATTATGATTGCACCTTAGGGCAATATAACCGAGTGCCCTTTTCTTGAAGCAGAGGCTACCTTTAAGGCAATGTAAAGTCTCATTATATAAAACGTTCCTCATATTCGCTTTTCAGAGCTGCATAAATCGCTGGCTCATCACGATTCTGCTACATGTAATCCGTTGCGATTTGTTTACGATCGATGGGCGATACGGGCATTCTTTGAATTTTTTTTCTCAGAAATGAAAGCGTTAGGATTGATGCAAATATCGTGGTGTCGCGCCGGCATGATTTTAATCTCCAATGAAAATCACGGATTCTATTTGCTTAATATCGAAAGACCGTGAACCGAGCGAATCTTTGAACTTTCTGAACTAACGGCTATCGGGGAACGATCGGTCATGACCAGAAAGAAGCCAAACGGTGAAAAGTAGTACGCAGACCCTCGCGAAATATCTTTCAACTTTTATTTGATTTTACGATACTCGTAAAAACTTTATAACTGAGCGCACATTACTTTCAAATATTTCCTCGCGCACATCATGCGAACATTGTCTTGTCAAACTTAAAGAATTTTTTTTTTATTTCTCGATTAATAAAATAGAGCCAAAAATACTTTGTTAATTTGTAACTTGTAAATTATTTTTTTGTATACTTATTGTGTAATTATTTTTTATTTTATCATAACTTTCAAATTACTGTGCAAAAGTTTTCATATAAATATATCAATCATCTCGGATAAATTTCATGTAATAGAACAAGATCTATCACTTTCAATATATTGAGATAAAATAATATCATAAAAAAATATTATAAAAGTTTATCCAAGTTTATTCCTTTCGAAAAAATCGACTATAAATTATTCACAAAAACCTAAGTAATCAAGAAAAATTGTGCATTATCTAACACACTGAGTTAATTTTTATTTATTTTTATAAAATTGTTTCATTTTTCTTATTACTCTCGGGAATGGGTTCAATTAATTTAAAATCTAATCTCGGTAATGCTTGAGCTAAGTTATATAATACGTGCAACTAATATCCATACTTTTCTTTTAAATATCAAATATCTTCTTATAAAATTTTGCTGTTTTTTTTTTAATGATTTAAGATAGATATATATTATTTCTTAGATTTTTAAATAAAGCAATTAATTACAATGTTTACTTTTACAGATGAAAGAAACAAATTTAAAATCTTATATACTTAAACATTTTCAATTACTTTTAAATCACATTTTAAAAAATAATTAATATTTTTATCATATTTTTGTAATAAAGTATATAAAATTTAATATTTTCAATAAATTATTTTTATGAGTTTCCATGAGTTTCGAATTCTTAATTTTTTATGTTTATTTTAACTAATTAATATAAAATTTATTTTTGTTGCGCAGAATTTAATTTTGTTTATATTATTATTTTTTTCGTGAAGAATAAAAAAAATTTGTGACACGTTTCGCATACCTAATTCATTGGCCGCACGTTATAACATGCAAGAAAAATCTTATTTATTTTGATATTGCAAGACAGAATTATGTACAATTTTTTTCTTTTGGACAAGCGCGAGTTTGTACACTGTTGTTGTTTGTAAGCACACAAAAATTTTTCTCTAATCTTTCTCGATTTATTTATCTTCATATTTATCTTCATTCATCTTCCTTTTATAACGCGCGCGATCCTTAGAAGAATTTAAATTATTTACAATATGATCAAGCATTTTAAAAACAAGGTTAATAAAAAAGATAGATATAAAGAATACATGCTACTATTCAAAATTTATTTTCATGAGCAAGCAACCTATTTTGCTTGCGCATAAATGCGCTCTTGTGTTATAATTTAATTAGCTTAGGGTTAAAAGAATGACTTCGGGAATATAAATAAAGGCCTTTCATTATTAGGGTAAGCGAGATCGATAACTAATTACAATTGTAAGATATCAATACGTAATGAAATAATTTCTTATGATTAATAATGGTCCAAACATTTAAAATTGAGTGCATTAATTCAGTCATTGCAGATGTATAAAATAAAAGCAAATTAAAAAATACGCAGAATATTTTGTTTGTACTATATATGTACACTGTACAAATTAGTGCACTTTAAGCAGCATAAAAATATTTACATCATTTTTTTTATTTTAATTTTAATTTTATTTTAATTTTTTATTTTAATTGCTTTTTTATTTAATGATGTGTAATAATGTGTTTCTAATTCAAAGAATTACATTGACGTAGCGTTTTAAATTAATTTTATTTATAAAGATTTATAACGAATGATAATTTTATCATACATCTTATCACATTTATTTATCGCACTATCATCAACTGAATATCGAAATTTTTCGAAATGCTTTGATTGTACGTAGCTCGAAAATATCTCGTAGCCATCGAATATTCTATAGAGCTACTCGAGTTAGCTCGAATCGCTTGGAGTCTTCAAACACACTAGGAATCCAAATGTAAAAGTTCAAAGCGAATACACAAGAATACCTATTCCATTGAAACGTTTCTGAAAGAAGATATTCTCTTACGTTGGAGACTTACAGAGATCGCGAGATCGTCCAATTTGACAATTGCTCTTTCATATTATATTTTTAACTTCCGTGACGTTAAGATCCCATTAGGATTAGACGCGTATTAGACACTACGTATTCAATGTACAATTGAAATTTTCTCCTCGTGAACCGCGATCAACTTCCTTCCACGTGAACACTTCTAATGATAAAAATGATTACGCGATATTTGTAATTTAATTGTTTATGCATATAGTAGCAGTAGATCAAAATCCCTTGCAGGATGATTGCACCATTGTCTCTCGCCCCAAAGGAAAATGAGTTCCAGTAATTTCAGGTAATAACGAGTGATATCTATCTCCATCTTTCATTGTACTAGTCAATCCGTTTTTTATTTTCACGCGCTACCTGCAAATTCTCACTGCATAATACCTTATTCCCTTTACTCCACTTCGAATCAGCTCACTATTCTATCGACATTATTCTGTCGCCTGTGTGAATACGAAGCAAGTGTACTCACAAGGAATAATAAAACATTTTACAATTTGATCTGTCCTTTCAGCATAATTCGATTATTTTTAAATCGATAGTTCAATAACTAATACGGATTATTTACAAAGTTAATATATGCAATTATTAGAAACCAGGGAAGATTATTATAAATTTAAACGGCGTATAAATAATAATACGCGTGATGTTATTAATTCGAATTTGATTTGATTGATGTTTAATTAAATTTTGCTTGGCTTGAAAGTATTTTGCGGAAATGATTTATGTGAAACGCCTCATAAGTGACTTATCCTCCCCGGCTTTTCGAGGAGCGGCACACAAAGCGTTACGCGCACACTTTCGAAAAGTATAGTCAAGGTTTTGGGGAGAGAAGGTTGTGGTGACTGTATACATAAGTTCCAGACGTTCTCGTCTTTCTCGCCCGGTGGCACGTATATGCAAATATGAATTTCCAGTATTCGCCCGCTTTCAGTTGTGTAACGCGTTGTCGCGCGGGAATACGAAGTCCGCGGAGTGCGGAATACGATACGTCGTGGATACGTCTACAAATGCGAGGACGGTCGAGCAAGGGCTTTACCATCGGATGGATCGAAGTGGCTTTGCCGCTGAGCCGCGAATAAATCGGCGGCGCGCGGAAAAGCGGATATGCGTTGCTCTGCGTACCGGGCCACCCGGCACGTATCTCTGATACGGCTGTCGTCTGCGCGCCGTTGAATTTGCCGCGGGAAAATAAGCGAGGAAGCTCGACCGATATCTTTCCAAAACTATCCCGCCAATCCCTCTTTCTCTCTTTCTCTTTCTCTCTTTCTCTTTCTCTCTTTCTCTTTCTCCGCCTTTACGCCGAAATTTTTCAACCGGAGGAAAGGTGTAAAGTCGCTGAGATGTCGTTTATTTGCCTTTGCGCATGAGAAGACACGGATAGTCAGGTTATATATCTTTTATCATAAGAGAACTGAGAACTTTTCAACAATAGAATAATAAAATAACGTTACACTAAATTTGGTTGAAAAATTCGTTGGCGAGGTAAATCAATTTTAAAAATTAACTGTATACGTAGCAACACGTCTTCTCTTGAATTTATTTAAAGAATTAATTAAAAGTAATATTCATAACAGAAGGAAAAGTAGTGGAATATATATATATATATATATATATATATATATATATATATATATATTCTACTTTCTTCATCCGACTATGGAAGTAAACATTTTCTATCAAGATTCGCTAACTTTTTAATAGCCTTTCGTTCGAAACTTTCCATCATCTTGACTCCATCGTCGAAATAGTGTCTTGAAATAGCGAGCAACGAAGATAAATGACCTCTCAGACACCTAGAGACTATCTTTGGCCATAGTAATAATCAAATTAAACACGAAAACCAGAATATCAAATGAAACGCACACTTATCTTTAACCGTGACATATTCTTTGTTAAATTCCTATAGATATAAATGTTTCTGTGTCAATGTATTTAAAAATAAAAGATGTATTTAAAAATAAAAATTCCAGACAAAGATCAAAGTTTATTAACACGAGCGCGCGTTATATATATATACATTCTGATTTTATTTAGTATCTTATTATTAATAAAATCTTGATTTTAATAGAAACGAGAAATATATCTCTCGTTTCTATTAAACATGGACAAATTGTAAACGGAACGAGCGAATTAAATTGTGCACATGTTATGAATTACGTATATATTTACATATTACGTATACATGTTATATTTACATATTATGTATATTACGTATGTTAAAATATTTTGCACGATGTGTGATTTGAAACGCGGAAACACGGCGTGCGTTGACATATGTATGAATACGTACGTTTGACATACGTATGTGTGCGCGCGCGCGCGCGCGCGCGCGCGTGTGTGTGTGTATGTGTGTGTGGTGTGAGGGGGATGCACGCGCGCGCGCGTATGGGGACGTGGGGGTGGAGGTACGGTACAATGGATTTTCCAATTTCACGTTGTCTTCTGGTTCGCGCATCGACGCTTCCACCCGTCGGCATCATCCTTCGCCCCGGCTCGCCCGAAACCCCGTTCGGCAAGCTTAACTTTAGAAGTATGTGCGGCATGTTTGTGTACGGCTGTGATTTACTTGCTCTTCGAGAGATACGGGCTCCTCTCGGCTTCTCTCCCGCGTTGTCGGATGGAGGAGGGAGGAAGTGAATCAGAGGCGGCGGCGGCGGCGGCGGCGGCGGCGGCGTCGGCGAAATTTGTCGATTTCGAACTCTCCGAGCGTGGTGAATTCGTCGATATACCGCCGCGGCATCCGATATATCGCGAACCGTCTTGGAAGCTTCTCGTAATGCAACTGGCCGCGGGCGCTGGAAATCCCGGGCAAACTGATTCTAGTCACAGAACTGATATCGCGGATATTCGCGAGGCGGGTACTATCTTGAAACTGGTGGCGAGATTACCACCATTTTCCGATTTAATGAAAGAGCCTAGGCCGTATCTCTCAGATAAGCTGCGCGGCTACGGCTTCAAATTGAAGATGCAGCGAAGAGCCATGTACATAAAAAAATGTATGAATTTACTTAGTTTATTTCCTTCAAAAAATGTTTTATATACAAGACATTATAACAATTGTACCTCTGAAAAATTATAAATTTTCAACAAATTTTAATGTAGAGTTTTTTAAAATAATATATAAAAAATGTTTTTATCTCAATACAGTAGAAATGGAAAATGCAGTGTTTCGTTTTTACAATATTTTAATTATAAAATAATAAAATTAAAATAAAGATCTATAGGTAAAAGTTAATAATTATAATTATAATTTGAATAATAATAATTTAATGTTCGATATTAAAAAGGATATGTAGAAATATAAAAATATTTTTTTATATATAATATAAATATAAAAGTATTTTTTTATATGTATATGTGTTTTATATATTTTTGTTGCGACATAATGATGTTTAAAAAGGCAATCACTGAAGCATTGTTCGGTATTTCCGTTATAGTACATACAACATTTTCTCATAACATATTTTGTGCAGTCAATTATAAAGTTTTGTAAAGATAACGAGAATATTACAGTGAAGAGAATGATAATGCCGGCATATTTCTCGGCAAAGAGTCGTACTTCTTCATGTTATTGCAATAAGAATTACTCGTCAGGATGAATAATAATCAGGTCGCGGCTTGTTACGAGATCGCAATTTCTCAAAATCTCCGCGACTTCTGCAGCCGTCTTCTCTCATTTTACTGGTATTCGGTATCTCTGATTGTATTGAATGCACCTGCTAGAGTTACGTAGCGCGATACCAAATCCAGTATTGCAGGCAAAGTTTGATTAGGTTGCACGCCGAGTAACTTGAATAATAATGATCCGAGATGAAAAATGTGATCTTCGCTCTGCGTATTCGAACGAGATGAAGAAGGGCACGCGTTGAAATCGAGATGAAGCGCGAGGACGACATCGAGAGAGAGAGAGAGAGAGAGAGAGAGAGAGAGAGAGAGAGAGAGAGAGAGAGAAAAGGTACTTGGCATCATGTCGGACAGGCTCGCGTGGGCTCGTATCGCACCGCAGCAAAAGATAGCAAAAGGAATGCAATAAAAAGAATGATACGTATCCTACGTTCATGTACACACGATGTTATGAGGAAGCGAATGTAACAATAGGCGCACATTATACTGACTACGGAGGTGGGGGATAAGGTGCAATCCCCTTGTACGCGTCTCTATGGGGCTATACGTGGCCAACAATGAACTCATATTCTCATGTTTCCCCTGACTCTTCCCATCTTCGTGATTGTTGAACCACACTTCCACGGCGGCCTTAAACCGTAAACTTGTTTGAAACCCTAACGCTGCCATGCACCAATCGTCACTGCGGAGGACATGTTCACAGTGCGCGCTTAATTTATTCGCACATGGGAGGTCTGGCAATCCGTGAAGCAATTTCAGGAAGTATTCACATGGGGGTAATGTATACAAATTCTTACAGTGTTCGATCAATACCCCATCAATGGGATAGGAAAAATTATTATTAAATCACACACACAATATATACTTATTAATCGTTTTATGCTATAAAAATGATGATTTAACACCGCACAAAGAATTTTAATATTATTCGTGAAGCCAGAGAAACTCTTCTTGATAGCATTCCTTAAAACGATTCTCGACATCATCACGACATACTCGAATCTATTTAATACAATTACAATTATCGATGATATTTCAAGAAAAGTTATACAGTATATAATTTGGAATAAAAAAATTTTTTTCTATTTCAAGATTCATATTGCTAATAAATTTTTAATACAATTATAATTAATAAATTTTAAATTATATTTAACAAAGAATTATAATTCTCGATGATATTTAAAAAAAAAAAATTACATAGTATATAATTTGGAATAAAAAAGACTTCTTTCTGTTTCAAGATTCATATTACTAATAAATAAATAATTTTTAACGGTTACATAAACGGTTATATTTTAAATTATATTTAAGAAAGAATTACAAGTCTTTGTTAAATATATAAATAAAAATAAAGTGTTTGAAAATAAAATTAATGTTTTCAAAACATTGATCGCCTAATGAGCGGAACAATGTACGTGCGAGATAGCTTGTGGATAAACTGGGCAGGGTTTGATACTGCCTTGCTTCAATTACACCTCTATCAGCCTAATTGCGTATTGGATACACGAAACAGAGGCGTTTCGACTTTCGTTCGGCAGGATGCTGCATGTTCCACGGATCACTTACTCTGCTAACGAACGTGTTAGTCTTGCGTTTTTGCTATTATGCGAAATTATTTTAGCTCGCCCGCCTTATAAACGCTTGTACGTCCACCAATTGGCCACGCACATATCATGTTTGGACAATCTAATCGAAAGAGAAATTTTGCATCAGAGAATTAAAAAAAAAAAAGAAAAGTGCGTTTGAAAGTATTTAATATATCACATTAAAGGGAACTTTGAAATATTCCAATTAAAAAAGTGTTAAATTTGATACTTTTTTAAATTTATTCAAAATAAAATATTTGGAAACAAATAATTAATATCTTTAAAATATATGTCATATTTATATGTTATTTTTAGATTAAAATAAGGCAGATTTTATTTTTCTTAAAAATGTGAGTAAATTTGTCAAGTAACTATGTTTAATTTCTTTGTAAATTACTTTGTTTCTATTACTTTTTTGTGTTATAAAATGTATAAATAGACAGTAAACTATGAGAATATGAATAACTTGAAACGTCATAAATATTAATGATTAATATAACATTCCTGGAATGAAATTGTTTGCATGGCAGAAAAAAATAGCACAATTTATTTATATTGATTTGACGCTTTATTTCTCTGTTAGAAGAGACATACCGTTACGCGACATATGTTATCATCCCCATCGTCGCAGTCACAAAAGTGCTTTTTCTGTTAGCTTTCATTACATTCGGGCATTCAAAAAAATGAAACATCGTTTTATATGTCGCTGTGAAACTATTTTTCAGTATGAGTTTTTTCGCTGACGAGGGAAATTTGGCAATCCGTAAATTCAAAATATCTCCACGCAAATCTCATATAGCGCCTATCAAATAAATAATTACTTTTTGGTTTACAAACAAAAATCGTTTTTGAGAGAATAAAATGATTATCCGAAAAATATTTTTCAGTATATTATTTTTTTAATAATTTTTTTTCAATACCGTTGAAGAAAGGAAAGTAAGGAAAGGAAATTAAAAAAAAATTGAGATTTTTTTTTAATTTTTAAATAACGGTATATAAAACACAATTATCGTTTCTCGTAAATAGTAACTTACCAGTAGCGAGCAACCTTTTTCTTCGCGCAACTTTTATACGATATTAGACAGAGCATTCGTCTCGCGGGAATATCCGCCGCTCGCTAAAGTGGCAGACGGAAGCAAAATTAAGAGCCGCCGCGGCGTTATGGCGGACGATGGATGTAACTTCTTTCGATCGTCGTCGCGGCCTAATGATTTTATTCCACGTTCCATCGCAAGTCGCGTCCACGTTTTTCTACCGCGGTCCCGATATCCCGCGATGCGCCGTTCCGCATTCGAGTGGCAGAAACACACGTTTCCTGGTCTTAGATCTTTCTTAGCGCTCTTTATTTATCGTTTCGCTCGCAGCTCAAATCCCCACGGTTCTGGCTCGGGATTTTTCCGGGACCCGCCTTAATGAGCCCCGGAAATCATCGCCAGCCCGCGCGTTCCGGTACCCACGCTTTGTAACGTGACGCGCTCCGCTCGCGTTCGCGACGAAAGTGCATTACTTTACATGCCTTTTAACGAGTATTGGAAACGACGCCGCGTCTCTTCGCTATTCGCGCATCCCGCTTTGCATACGCGCATCGCGCTAAGAAACGTTTCGAAAACGCACTTCCGAAACGCGCGGTTTCGGTGCGCGCTTTAATTTCAAAAGGATTAGCTAATTGAACCCTTTGCGCGTTAACGAAACTTTGTCAGCCCCGTGTAATTTTATGTGTAATAATGTCGAATTATGTTAGCTCTGTAATTTCTGGAAGTCTCGCGTCCCTTTCTTCCTGTAGGAGCCATTTTGTGGCATAAAAATTAGCACTTTCAAAAATATGCGAAACTGCATTTGTAAGCATTTCTAAAAAGCGATATATTGTTAGATTTACTTTAGTTTTTCTCAATGTATTCGATATAAAGTTTATATTTGCGTTTCTAAATTTTTTAAGAAACAGGTATTATATGTTTAGTCAAAATATAATAAAAATATAGATTCGGAACATTGAATAGCAGCACCTTTTTAAGGTTTTATATTTTTGACAGCATATTTTATTATTCATTTGCATATACTAGCGTCTTGCAACATTAATAAAACAAAAATATCTGTGTATAGTTAATAGCGTTTCATGTAAATATTTTAAGAATTACTGCAATTTTTGTTAGCGTTAAACAGAACAGCGCGTAAACGGATTATGCAATGGAAAGATACCATACAACACGAACTACGTGATACAACGCGAATACACGATACGATGCAAATTCTGTAAAAGCAATTCGAATTTGCCAGGCGAAAATTTAAATTGCTTTCAAACCGTTATGTCTGAATTACAAACTAATGTTTAAATTGTCTCTGAGCAATTCACATCCGATTCGTGCGATAGAATTTATTTGAAGCGTATGCGATCACGGGAATTTGAGTGCTGGCACGATGAAGAATACGATTAAAAAATATAGTTAATGCTTTTACAATTCCATTATCGGAGAAATCTGGAAACTTCTCTTTTGATTTTACTTTAAAAGTTGCACTTGCAAATGCGGATGTTATTATCTTTTCGTTGGTTGAACGACATACATATGATATTATTTCAGTACACTTTTCAGATGTATCTACATTGAATTTCCAATATTTTTATAAAAACGTATTGTTAATATCAATCTATGTTTTGGAAGTAATTATTCATATTTTTTTAAATATTTCTCTATATGATTTAATTGATTTTTATTGCTAAACAAGCGACCTTTTCAAAATGGTATAATACATAAAAGTAAAGAAAAACTTGTATTAAACACTTCTATAAAGAGAAACTTGTATCATGCTGATATTAAATACAACAATTCATAGAGAAACTGTGTGAAAAATATATAATATCAATATAATATCAATATAATATATGCTAATTAAAAATTATTACGATTGCAACAAAATTGTTAACCGCTAACTTTATTAATTAATACATTGTAAAAATGAAAATGGTGTTGTATTGTGCATTTAAATTGCGCTCCCAGATTTATTTAAAGTGATACTCGTTTATAAACGCTAACAAAACTGTATTTCCATACAGATTTACAAGAAACTTTCAGACGCTTAACACAGTTAAAAGTGAATGAGTTGAAAGAACTTATAGTCTTTCCATTAAAATTAATATCGATTTACTGACGTTACTTTAAATCTTTTTTATTTTTATACAATTTTTACAATAATTTACACATTTTGATATTTCATTACTATTTTAACAGAAATTATTTTTTTTCATACTTTTATCACTTATATTTTCCATATTATTTTTTATAATTTGTCAGAGATGCAGGAACTTTATCTTTAAACTTAACCTCTTGAAATATTTTTATTCGTATTTTTAAAAATATTTACTTAAATAAATGTAAGAGAATAAAAGCGTGTACTATTTTATTTTATCTATCCAATCGTTACGTTTCAATTTCTATCGAGACAAAATTTGTCTATCGGGACGAAACTTTCAGGAAATCTGTCGCAAAATCGAACGTATCAATGAAACTGTGCAATTAATCATTACTTTCATCGCGGCGGCGCGTGTCGTGCGAGAACTTTAATTGAAACGCAGTCGAATCGATTTCGTTTTGCTTGAAGCCGTTCGGAAGCCGAAATCCGTGGATGGAGAGAAAAAAAAGAGAGACAACGATACGTTGTGTTGTCTGGCCGAGCAATTTTCTCGCCGGTAGCGTGACCGACGAATAACGTTTAATTGTCACGCGCGAAATTAGGGCGACCCAACGGTTCGCCACACACGTTGCACGATTGCTTTCGTTTTTCGAATGTTACAAACATCTCCTTCGCGTCTATGCGTTCATATACACATTCCGGGCCGTGTTTTTTAATTAAACGCACCCCCGCTAACGCTGGTAGAACGCGAGTAATCCGACGTGAGGATATAGGGATCGTGGCGAGGTGAATCGAAATTGCATGATGCAACATAGACAGAGATATAATCCGAGCAGCTTTAAATGTCATTTTCACAATCGCCAAATTCCTTGAAATTTAATGTATGGATCTTTGACGTCTAATGGTAATCTAATTGGTTTGTTATAAGTAAATGTAAAGCTACGTTATAATATTTTTAAAGTTCGTAGAAATAATACAAGTGCCTCCATTTTTTTTTTTTTTTTTTGAAACGAATTGTAATGAAGAAAACATTAAGCAGTTGTAGGATTTCATGTGTAAATTAGCGCCCAAATTATACAAAGTACGCGAATATAGCAACTAACACGAAAGTTGCATTTCTTCGACTTTCTTTCCTAATTAATAATTCAAATTTTGTGAATGTAATTTTTCACAATTTTGAATAAATATTTAAATAAATATCTGAATAATTAATAAAAATTTATTTAAGCCAAAATTGATCAGAATCATTAAATAAAAAATAAAATTTCATCTATTATGTAGTAGGTTTAATACTTAATTTCTAATTGCTTATAGTAACCAATCAAATGCTTCTACGTAACGATGAACAAAGCTTTCTTAGTTTAGCTTTTAGTATCCGCAATTAAGAAACAGTGTCACGAGAATTTATAGAAATAGCATGCACAGATATAAGATATAGAAATAACATATCTTATCTTCGTGCAAAAAAGGAAAGCTATCTGGCAAATACTACTCAGACATTCTTCGTTGTTAATGACACCATTAGGAAAATAAAACAGAGATAATATTAGATGAATATTATAACGGGGAAGAATAGACTATATAGAATATAATAATGCAGCATAAAAATTCTTGCGATAGTCATTTGAGTTTTTGCAGCTAATGTACCATTTTAATAATTTAATATCAATTATACCAACATATATACGTTGAGTTAACTCGTCATCAAGGTGTAATTTTCAATTTTTATCAAATGTATACAAGTATCAGTATGAATTAAATATCAGCTATTCTTATATTTCTTGTATTTCTTATATTTCCACGGTTCTACTCATGCCTTTATTAGGACTTTTGGAAGAGTACAAATAACAATGCAAGCTGGTATAACGATCAATCTGCATGAAAATTAATTTCTCTCTCCCTGGAAATAAAGTTAATTACCAATCCTTCTTCTGTGTTCAATCAAGTAATTAGAAATACTGTCGGTAGTTACTCCGGTTACTGCCTGCGTTGCTGCTTTACGCACGTAGCAGAATTTCCATCGCAGCTTTGTAACAAGGAACGTACGTCTTCTCCTTAATTTTCTTTGAAATAGAGCTACGGCGTCCGAGTGCATGATTGCATTCGTCGGTCGCGATTACATAACGAAGTAGACGAGCGCATGGACGGCGTACTGCGGAAGTTGCGGTATGAAGGTCGCAAGCTAACTACGTTCCTTCGCCACGCACTTATGCGAACGTATACGAGGAGGTATAAGTGCGAGGGCGAGGTACCCAGGCGGCATGGAGGAAATTGAAAATTGTTAGAACGAGTTTCGTCGGCGGCCTGAGCGCGCGTACGTAATTATATCGTAACCTTCCTCGTCGACGATATACGCGGTTACTAGCTCCCCCCCCTCAAGACATTTCCTTTCGCGAATATTACGACGTGTTTAGTTTTTTCTCATAAACGATATCTCATCACGCCGAGACCATTTGTATTATTCATATAAATATTGATTACACAAGATGTATATATTATTCGTTAAAAAAAAAAAAAAAAAGGTAGCCTCCTCTGTTTTTTCATAGTTTTATAATAAAATTTATTAAGTTACGCAAGTTCTTTGTTCGTCTCTCTCTCTCTCTCTCTCTCTCTAGATAGCAATTAAATTCGGAGAATAAAATTGATTTATTTAGCAATATTCTCTCGTCTCTCTCTCTCTCTCTTCATAGCTTTCCCTTTGTTTGAACTATCCTGCAGCATCTCACACAATATTACACTTCATTATCACAACACAGTTGCGTGTTAAGTTGGTATGTACCTTTCATCTCTAGAGTATACAATGGTCGACTACCATGGTAACACAACAGATTCGCGCTTTAATTGTATAAATTTTCATCACGGGCGTGCCGTTGCGAAAGAACAACGGCCAACATTGTCAGTTATTATGCGTTATTTCGCCGTCGCGCCTAGTTAGTCGTCATCGTCGCTGAGCGTGCTGAAGCGCCGTGGAATAACGAAGTGTAAACAGGTAGAAAGAAAAATGCGGTCCTTTACTGCGGTCAAGTACTTTATTACTCCCTAGGTCTTGCGAATAGGTACGACCGTCTATATTCATTGCCTCCCCGTGCACATCTAGCGAACGGCAGAAAATTACGGGCAACTGTAGCCGGCGCGGCTTCGCACGACGACGATGCTGTTGCTGCTGTTGCTGCTGCTGCTGCTACTACTGCTCTTGTTGGCGTTGCAACTTTTCAGGTTTGGAGCACGGTCGATTCACTTTACTCGAGTTTCATCTTTAAACTGCGCGCTCGTCTTATCCGTCGAGAGCGTCGGGGAATAGGAAAGGACGATGGTGGAATAAGAGGCCGGGCTGGCTGGACGGGGTGGATGATGACTTTTACGATGGAAACTCGCCCTCGCCTCGTTGTCTGTGGCTCGAAAATGGGCACGTTGAACATCTCGGCGGGGCGATCTCGAACGAGCTCGAGAACGCATCGCCGACGTGGCGAAACTCTATTTTGTTTCTGTGTCGTACAAACGACGTTGAGACAAAGGCACTCTCCTCGGTCTCTCAGATTGTACGGAATGGCTTCGGAAAACGAATTTTCTTACTTGCACTCCTGCACATGCCGAAATGAATTTTTGTACACACAGATACCGTTACAGAAGCTGCTTTAGACCTAGTTCAATATAAATATAGAAATTTTATTGCCTGATAAAGTGAAAGTGAGAGATATTTATATAGAATGCAAAGCTATTATTCAACTTTTATTTAAATATGTTTTTATTAAGTTTATATTTTTATATATATTTTTATATATATTTATATTTTTTATATTTTATATATATTTTTATATTTTTTTTAATTATATTTTTATATATATTTTTTTTTATTATATATTTATATATATTTTTATTAAATTTATTCTGGCAAGTAATGTTGCATTGAGAAATCTCGATTTTTCAATATCAATATATATTTAGAATATATAAAATAAAATAAAAATTTTATATAATTATTTATTATTTAATGTGTAATTTTAGTAAAACAAGAAAAACAGAAATAAAGAAAATTATAAATAATAGGTATAATTAAAAGTACAAATGACGGGAAATTAAATTATTATAACGCGCTACAAATAATTACAAATTTGTTATCGAGAATAGTTTGATCGACACATTGTTTTAAGATACTTCCTGTCGATGAAAAAATTCGGCGCTTTGACTTTAACGTTTTTTTCACTTCTGTGTTTTCACAGAAGGCGATATTTCCGTCGCACAATAGCAAACGAATTTCAACAAATCAAATAACGGTTTGAATTGGCTATCGCGGTGTAGCCATTGTCCTAAATCTATCACATCGCACAGTCAAGTAAACTTATATTGATATTTTTAATCTACTTTCTCTTTTGATTTATCTCTTAGTAAACACAACACACTATGTGGAAACTATAGCTGAAAACGTTGCGTTGATTAATAAATATTTTTTTCCGCTATTTCTCTAGGTAAAATAATATTATATTATTAACTTTTACAATTCTTTTGTCACAAAAAACTGAAAGTTAATCGTCATTATGCAAACGAAAGAAATAATCTGATGATACAACAAATAACAAGTGAAAAAGTACAGAAAGTTTAATTAATACATTAAATTTTATAATAGTAAGGTAAAAAGGTATATATTGTTTGATGTAATAATAAATTCCAACGTGCAGTTCGCGAAATTCTTTCTGTTTTTTTTTTTTCTTTACTTTGCACTAAACCGCTTTTATATAATTAACTGAAGGTTTTGAAGAGAAATAACTATTGTAGTAAAAGAGAACAAATGAAAAATGTAGGAAGAGCAATCTAGTATCCATTTGAAGACTATTGAAACAGATTGTGAAGTTCGCTTCACTGTATTATAGAACGCGGTGGAAAACCGAATGTGGCTATTCTGCAGCTTTTTTGGCTCTTACGCTGCTCGTAAAAAGAAAAATGAGCTTTTCAATTTCAAACGACAAGCTTGGTTTGCCGAGAACCTTGAGAAGCGCAGGAGGCTGCGATTATTCAAGACGGAAATGGGGACACTGGCTCGTGATGACTTTTACGAAGGCGTTTCGCCTGCAGCTAATTTCCATGGTTTGAAAACGGGAGGTTCGAACGACAAAGTCACGGCAGCACTATTATGAGTCAACTGCAGGATGAAACGACGCTAATGCGTTCAATGAGGCTGCATATTATATTTTTTAAAAAAAGATTAGAATAGAAAAATAATTACAGCGTTATATATAGTTAGAGCATTTTTTACGAGCGACAATACGACACTGAACTTTTAATTAAACGTGCATATTTAATTAAAGATGTCAAGAAAGGAACACAGGATCCTTTTTGCTGGCTTTCATTACGACGGTTTTATTATATTTGTCTTTCTTATATTTTATTATATTTGTTTTTGGGTTATGAAAAATTTTATAAAATATACGATAACGACCATTTAACTTGTGTTTAATAATAATGATTGCATAGAGAAAAAACTGTTATTCGTATTTTTAAATTTTTAAATTATCGCTTTTATTATAAATATTTTATTTGTATAATATAACGTTTATTATCGTTTATAAAAAAATAAAACGTAAAACCATAAAAATCCTTTTTGCAAATACAAGTTGACAATATAAATATTAACAACATTTTAAAAGAATCATTCTTAATTGTTTATACTTAAAAATATTATATTCATTATTGTCGTTTGAACTTCGAAAATGTGCATAATTATTATTACATATAAAGCTGCGATAATATAATTCGCGTTCTATAAATTTTCATCAGAAAGAGAGATTGTCCTCTCACTTTAAATTCGATAATTTTTACAGTCATCAGTACCTCGAATCATTTTTATTCGTTCAATTTATTTGTAATCATTGACAGGGAAATAAGCCCGCGCGTAGACATGAATTTTCATCAATGTTCCAAGCGCCAATTACTTTTTTAATTAAACACAAAGGTGTAATTATTCCTACGCGTTTTCTATATCGCTGACATCATTTGCATGTTTCAAATATTACGCCCATGAATTTTCATCAGTAACTTACGGGTTGTCAAGTGTCATCTCTTGCGATTCTGCGTCATATATTACGGGGGCATTTGGGAAACGAGGATGTTTACGAGGATGTTTACGAGTCCAGAAACTCGTTTTCTGGGATTAATACGCCAGAATTGCCGATCTGCGGCTTATCGCTTCTTCGCTTAACCGCCGACTACTTCGTTACGGAAATGTGGATTTGCACGTGCCGACATTATATCTGAACGAGAGAATTCGCGTCCCAGTCTTCCACATGGAGTACGTTACCTAATCTTTTCTATGCGATATCGCTTACCGAAGATTACTAGAGGAGAGGATCAAACGAACAATATCAAGATTCTTAATCTTACATGACCCCTCAGTTTCATCAACAACGAATAATCCGTCGATGTATGGCCTTTTCCCTCGTATTATTGGTTGAGAAAAAGTAGGAAAGCTGATTTATTCGGCAAATAGAAGACATCGGTAGTTACAACGAGGTCTAGGGTAGACTTTTCTTCCTCTCGACTCGTCCTCCTTCCTAAGAGGATTATTCACCTCTTTTTCAAGGTGTTTACATATCTCGCGTGTTGCAGAAATCCGCACCTCTCGATTTTAAATCATCAATATTCCAAAGCCCGCAATAGAATTTATATCACGGACATCATAACACGTTTACTTTAAGCAAACCGCCTTTTTTATTTACGAAGCTATCACAGAGTAAACTAATATAAAATGTAATCCATGCATGCGATATCACGTGGCTTGTTAACAATGCAACTCTCCATGAATATGCGTTATAAACGTTTCCGACCGCAAATTAAGAAATATGTGACTTCCAATTAGTTACGCTTTTTATTACCATCCAACTTTTACAATTTAAGAACGATTATTTTTGACAACGAGTGACGAGTATTAAAGTGGAGGAGAAAATGACGCGATAAAACGTTAACGATAACGTTAACGACGATCGCCTTACTTCTCGACTCGACTCGCCGAGAGCTATTCTCGATATCGATCCCGGGCACGTCTCGATTCGGCGCAACTCTCGGCGTAAAGTTTGACACCGTAAACTGGTTTAGCGAAAAATGGCTTAACTTGAAGTGGCTGGCTCCATAACGTCTCCCTCCTCCTCCATCACCGCCGCCGCCGCCGCCGCCGGGTGCTATATAACTACGATAGACCTGATTGTGATTTAGAGCCACGGCGGCTTGCCCTGTTTGATCCTGTAATTGAGTAACCGTTCTCACGTTGCTGCGAGCAGGATATTTAGATGCCGACCACACCCGCTCCTGGCAATCTTTTGACATTTAACTGACAATATAGATGTCATTATCTTCCATACGTGATCCTACGCGCGATCGCGATATTGGAACATTTAAGATTATGTCAAAGATTTAAACCTTTCTTGTGAATTAATTAGTATACGTGATCTGATTGCTTTTTACTTGTATTGCTTCACGTTAAATTAAAAATTTTATAATTTTCTATGACATTTTGTCGTTTTCTATTGTATTTGCCCCCCCTTATTTAAATATATAAAATATATATAAAAATTACATAAAGAATTTAATTTGTTAAACATATCTGGTGGCAAAATTTTTGTAAATATTTGTTTAATTTATAAAACATCAATGTAAATACATATGTGTATCGTTAAAAATTTTATAATTTTCTATTATATCAGCTGTTTATATTAATATTTAAATATAAAGATTAAAATTATATAAGAAACTTAATTTATTAAACATATTTGTGGCAAAATTTTTTTGCTTAATCTGTAAACCGTCAATATAATTATAACATGTAATTGTATTGTAACAATGGTATAACTAATTGGCTAACATGATGTAGCGAGTTGTGCACCAGAATCAATTTCTTATTTTTTAAAGTACGAATTTAACAAGCGCATAGAAATCTGCATTGATTAATGGCCGTTTTATTATTTTTCGGTTGTTGTTAGTAACCCGCGGCACACGTGTACGGCGCACGACAAAAATGCGTAAGCTTATCCGACAGCTGAAATATCGATATACCACCGCCGGCGGTAAACACGGTAATAACGTGTAAACACGAGTGAATGATTAACAGTGGAAATTTTCAGGTATTTCCGCGTGCACGTTAAAGCAGGCGAACGGAACGTCCTATGTAACTTTATCCGCCGAACGAATCCTCGTTACATCCTGGCAAACTTATACGTCTCATCTCCCATAATTTAGCCTATCCCGTAGGTGTACGCGCCCGGACAGGAGGGGGAGGGAGGGAAGGGGGGGGGGAGGGCCCAGTCGAAATTCTAAACCGTTCCTATTTTATATACATATCAAAAGTCACTGAAGCTCGCAAGTGGATTTCCCGTATTATCGTCCGGGAATCGAAATTTGAAACAAGGATTTGTGTCATGAGAAATCCGTGTAACTATACAAACCTACGCTGCGAAGAGCTCAACGTTGATCGTAGATCGAGCTTACGTTTTCGTATGCAATGGGAAGGATTACGTTCACTTGATGGACATTTGATAGATACGAACAGCTTACATTCGCAACCGCGCGAGCTTTCCTCCTGAACGTTTCCTGGAAACGCAGGGATGCCCGTCAGGCGTCGGATAGCGAGACGCTGTAATGTTGTATCCTCTAAATAAGCCACGGTATAACATCAGATAATACTCGAAAAGCTCTTGTTTCTGATAAGGCTGTCATAGATAAGTGATCGAATTTCAGAAAGTAATCGTTGATATATAACATTAATTCGAAATTGAGAGTTATCTTAGAAATAGAATAGAAGAATGAGAAGATATATTTGGAAAATATTGCGGGAATAGACTCATTTCTTAATATCTCTAATAATTATGGATTATACGAAACGCACGAAATGTAGAAAATGTAGCAACAAATTTTAACGAATTAAATTTTCATATCATTTTTATAAATTTTTAAGCTTCAAGCGACGTAGCTAATTTGCATTGCGTGTTTCAAACTTTAAAATTTTGAATATTATATGTAGAGTGCAGCTAATGAATATTTTCTATTGAAGTTTTATTGAAAATAGGATACAAGATTCGATAATTCATCAAATTTATATTATAATATTAGTAATATTATATACTGTTTTTATTATCTAGATTTTGAATATTTTAAATCCAATGTGTAATGATGACTATAGTATTATGCATGTATATTTTTTTAACAAATATTTTTTGCATCAATATTTAAAAAAATAGTTGTATTTAAATAAATAAAATAGGTATTTATTTGTTTTACAGATTAGAGATCATCAAAATATTTGATCCAAAATAGATGTTTTAGGTTAAAAGAGAATAAAATAAAGTCGATAATATAAATAAGTATCTAATATTACACTTGACCGATGTTTAATAAATAATTTAGCTCTGATTCGTTTTTGTCAATTCCTTGTGATATTAGTCATTAAATATTAGTTAACTGTGTCCTTAGGGATCATTACATATTTCATGATAATTACGGCATAAGCTCATGTACAGTTAGAGAGAGATTTAACTAGATTTAACTTGATTATGCTACAAGAAAATATTATCACATTTAAAATACAGAATATAATATAAAAAATTTTCATTTAAATATAGTATTCAAATTTATCAGAACAATTGTTTAATTATTAATAACTATATAATATTTTTAATAATTTTTTATAAATTATTCAAGCTCACAGCGTGATAATACCGCTCGTTAATTTCACAAAATATTATTTCCATTCTCACAGACAAGTGTTAGTTTTATTTTTCCATATATTCTACTACTATTATAGACTATCATAGATTCAAATATTGATTTGTAATTATTTATTATATTAGCAATATCTGTGAAACTGACATTTAATTGGCTTGGAAAAGTTATTGCATCGTAAAAGAAACGTTTATATCAATGGTATGCCTAAAGATCTTGACTTTAATATTATATTTATTAGATGTCCTTGGATACTATAGCGCAACTCATAAACTTGAAATCTCACGACGTTAGTGCTGTCCCTGAAGAATCATTACACAGCGCTATCATAAAAGTCGTGATATAATGGAAAATAGAATTCGGAACATCAGGTGATACCTGATATATATATATATATATATATATATATATATATATATATATATATATATATATATTATGATGAAGCGCACACATCTCTTTCCAAAAAGTTAAATATTCGTTTTTCTACGTTACATAAATGTTTAAAAATTTAATCTCAAGGAGATACTTATTTAAGCAGACAGATCTCTCTCATTGTGCGACTTATTCATTTATTCACTTGTTTAACTTAGTTCAGTCGAAGAGATAAATAATGGAAGTAATAAATTATCCTTATGCGATATTCAAAATCATTTTTCTAATGATATTCGTACGTTTCACTAAATTTTTTAACGCCTTTTAAATTATTATATATTAACATAAATGAAACTTGGCTGATGTTTTAAAATTGATAAAGTAATTATCAAATCGAGTCAGTAATAAGAATGTAATATATGACTAGGTATTTGTAATTAAGTCTTGAAATACAAGAAATAAAATATTTGTCAGTCACAAATCAAAAGAGATTGACGAGAAATAATGCGTCGAAAAGACTAGACTACAGTCATGAGGGCGGAAAAATTGCCATATTGATCAGTGTCGGGTGTATCGAGGAGGAGATATCGTTATGTAGCAACGACACGACGACAGACAGCGAACCATTGACGATTCGAATTGTTCGCTTGTGTGTTGTCGTAATCCAGTATCGATTTGCAATCAGGTAAATTTGACAATCACGACAGACGGATTCCCCGACGATTCGATACAATGGTTGATTGGAGAAGGATGGCAAGAGAGAGAATAGGATCGAGGTGCTCCGTTACGCGATGAATGGAGATTTTTGGTTTTATCGCGAAGCTGGAAGAAGGGGAGGGGAGGAGAGCGAGGGGATCATCCTCACTTTTCGTCGTTTGTGTTCCTGAATTTAGAGCCGGGTGCGAAATTTATTTCAGCTATATCGATTACCCGTGCGCGGAGACGTTCGACGACTCGAGGAAAAGCGTTCCGTCGACATTTAACGATGTACGATAATGAGGTGTTACTCAGTAGTTCGCTACGACACTCTTTTGCGTCTGCGACACAGAAGGAAACGCTCGTTAAAACAAATTGCTTGACATACAACCATATGGATAGCTTAACTTTTGCTAGTTTGCTTTCTTCCCTTCTTCATTTCGATAATTTGAACGGCGACGTGAAAAAAAGATGATATGATAGATAATGACAGACATTTTTACGTTTTCGTTTATATATTTATGTAATATTACCACTATTAGATGAGACATAGTGACAGATGTCCTAACAAATCGCACACATTTTTTTTTACACAATTTAACAGCCGAAATTATTTTCTCAGATATGATATTAAACACTCACTTAACACTCATTATCTTTTTAAAGATAACTTACGTTTTTGTTTTTAATATACTTTTCCGACATGTAATATATTTAGAATACACACGCTTTTATTTTATTTAATTTGTACACTTTTATTATATGTTTCTTTTGTAACTACAGAAACTACGTTATTAGTATTTTTAAAATTTGTTTTATATATAAAACAGGCATTCCTTGACCACCAAAAGGAGCCTCCTTTTACATGAGTTAACGTAACGACGAAACATAAAGAGGGCAAAAGAGCAAAGAGGGATGCAAGGTTAAGCGAGATGGCACAACTGATAACGTAAAGAGCAACTTGTGAAAAACGACGGTACTCTCCGCGCATCGCGAGCTTCTCTCGTTCCTCTAAACAAGCAGCTTCTGTATCAGCCGCTGTTCAGCAGTTATCACGCTCTTATTTTCCTTTCCCAACAGCATTTCCGCGCCTTCACCGCCACGTTTCGTTTCTGCGGCTTATACATTAGTGAGAATAAACGCTAAGCAATCTTGAAAATGAATTTATTTAGTTAAAACCGAAACGCGTCGTCTTCGATGTTATCTTTCGTTTTTTGACAAATCTCATTTTGTTATTCCAGTCATTTAATCTTACACATACGCCTATATATAATCTACTGTAAGTTTGATATATATATATATATATATATATATATATATATATATATAGGATATATTTCTTAATGGATTTCCTAACACCGTTTACGTGCAGATAAAGCGGCTCAAGCTGAGCAGAAAAGTTCTCTATCATTTTGCGATTTTCACAATTAATAACTATTAGTTATTAGTTCTTAAAGATCGTTAAATGAATGCACATTCGCCCGACTCCTCAGCCAATGCAAGCGCGCAGCAAAGTGCAATCGTCTAACATTTCGATAGAAACTCAACAAAATATTTGGAGGTGCTTATCATAAGTAGATGTTCTGTCATTTGTAGATTTCAAAGTCTAAATATCTCGCAGTGCTTCTATCAAGCACAAACGTGTGTTGGACGATTGTACTTTTCTACGCGCGAGTCGGCGCTCATTTTTAATAATAATTTGTTGGTAATTGCAAAAAATTACAAAATGGTAGAAGTTTTCTGCTCAGTTTGATTCGCTCTCCCTGCACACAAGTGATGTATCCATTAGGAATGAAACACTCCACATAAATGTTGCTCTCTTTAGTAGCAAGTGTATAATATTATTAATTCAAATTAAAAATATGGTATATAAGTTGACAGAAATCATAAAATAAAATAATTAATGAAATGGTGAAAGAGACAAATTAAATACATTTTACTAGGGAGGCAAGGATTCGTAAGAGAGATGTTTAATATTTATAAAGTAATTTGTAAATATAATTCAAATAGATGTTATAAATTATATAGCTATTTTACTTTTAATCTAATTTTCGAATGTTAACTCATTTAATATCGTGTACAGAATTGTATACAGAAATTTTTTTCTATGCTGAAAGTAAACTTTATAATTACTATGCTGATTTATAAATGGACGTAATTAACTATACATCGTGTTATTATGAATGTATTCTGACATGCTTTCTGGTTTATTTTATGCATAACAAACAAATGCATTCATAATCCGTAAAATAAGCAAATTTCTTAATTCAATAAAACACAAATCGTAGAATATAGAATAAAAGCAAGCATTTTACATATCACACCGTCGGTTTTTAAATTGTCGCTAAAAAAGAGAAAGAAGTATATTATTTAATCTATCAAAATTTTATAAAAAATTAGTTACGTCAGCTTGGCAATAATCGATAGAAAAGCATTTAAAGTTTTTCATGCATTAAATAGCGTTTTAAGCGGCGGTATATAAAATCCATTCACTAAATCTGCGTCACAAATGTACAAATGTAGTTTCGGTATCGCATCATCTACGACCAAGGATAATAAGCGCTCTCTTTAATCCTGTCGAGCAATGATCGCTGTATAGTGGATGAAATATTCATGAAAATAAACATGAGTTGTTTAATAACACGGTAAACTCAAAAAGCGTACTTGATAAACCCCTCGGCCGTCTCTATTTTCCCAATTTCCGAACACGCTCCGCTCCCCTCGCAAAATAGTTTACTGCAAATTGAAGTGGATTATTTGTAGAGCCGATTTTCATTTCGATCATTTTCTGTTTTCCTCTCTCTTACTCGTGGCGAAGGAGTGATATCGCTGTTTGGGAAAAGGATTTCAGCCGGAAATAATGGTAATCCCGGCGATTCCCTTTCAAATGTGGCTAAAGTTCCGTAGGAATCAGCAAGGGCTTATCGGGGTTATGACACTCGAAGTCCCTATTACAATTCACCTCTCCTCCGCCATTCCTTCGCCGTTCTCTTACTTGCGACGTTTCTCGCCCTCGAGAAGGCTGGTAGGATGAAAGGTGTTGTCGGTGATCCTCCATCTCACTAGCCACTTATCGATTTGGAATTTGGCCGCGGCGATTATATTTATTTATGACTTCTGGCTTTACAGGTTCGCGATAACAATATCGTTAACGATTATGGAGTCATCTAGATCCTGCTAAAATCTCCTATGAGACTTTTGACTAAAAGTGCCCTCGGATTGTCGTTATTCAGCTTTGATCACAAAATAGAGTGATACAATTTTGTATAGAGTAACTCAAAATAGGGAATACGTTTTCTTCGTATACTAGTATGAATCTTTTTACGTTATTTTTTTCTTTTAATCAAATATTATTAAAATTGCAAAGTACATAAATATATGAAAAAAGTTTTAAACAAAAGACCATTTAAAAACGAAATTTTTTTCAATAAAAATTTGACATTTTGACGAAAATATAGTTTTAAACTACTACGATTCATATTAGCTAACGTAACTTTCCGCAAATTTTTTATGATAGGCAAAATAGTTTTAAACTAACTTAAACTATGAAATGTTTGTTGAAAATGCGTTATTACTATAACGATATTTGGTCAAATAAAATACAGATTAATTTTGAGAAGTTTTTGAATTCATAAGTCCTGCGGATATTGAAAAGTTTATAAATCTCATTCTGAAACATTCTGTATATACAGGGCAGCATTCGTCACAAAATCACAGAGAGCACTTTCTTATAAGAAACGGCAGAAACGCACTCTGCCGTGTCACTCTTGTTTGGATAGGCAGCGAGATCCTTTTCGACGGAGCGAATTGCTCGCGTCGGTCCCGAGCACTGCGAGGCATTTTATCAAAAGTTTAATACAAACGCTAACTTTCTTCGTTATTCTCTTCCTTCCTTCCGTCAACGTTATTCTCGCATAATGAGGGTCGGGGGAGTATTATTTTACGAGAGACGCGCTCTTATCGCCGCCGCTGCGCTCGCGATAAATCGGGCCAAGCACATTGTGCGTCGCACCGCGTCTATATTTCGTCCGGTACGAGTTCAACCACTTCCCCATCGACTACACGTACACAAGCGCAACCGATCGCGAAGATAAAAATAATTTGCAAATAGGCGCTTCGTGTTGAATTAAGCCGCGTCCGCGAAACCCGATACGTTAGAAATGGAAATAAGTATGGGAAAAATGGGAATATGAAATAATTTAAATCGGAGAGATGCCCAGAGAGATGTCGAAGGATTATTGAAAAAAAAACGACTGCAAAATTAACGTGCTTGTAAAATTATATGATCGAAGTAGGAAAATAGATTGTTAATTTCATATTTCCTATATATTTCATATATCCTATATTTGGGATAAGTTATCAAAAAGACAAAGAGCTATCAAAAGGATGTACAGTTATCAAAAATAACTTCCTATGATATGAATTGATAATTAAAGTTTCAATATTTTTAAGTAATAATCAAAAAATAAGAACTAAAGAATTTTTTTCAAAAATACATCTATGATAATATTTGTAATGATATTACATGTTTTTTTTTATAAAAAAATAAAGATTTAATTAAAATAAAAAATTAAAAAAGTAAATAAATTTATTTTGAATCGCGAAGTACGAAAATAGATTGTTAATCTCATATCCTATATTTGTGACAAGTTATCAAAAAGATAAAGAGATATCAAAAGGATGTAGAGTTATCAAAATTAAAAGTTTAAATATTTTTACGCGATAATTAAAGAATAAAAACTAAAGAATTTTTTTCAAAAATACATCTATTGCAATATTTGTGATAATATTATTACATGTTTTTTATCAAAAAGTAAGGATTTAATTAAAATAAAAAATTAAAATAAAAAAAATAAAAAATAAATAAATTTATTTCGAATCGCGTTTGTGGTAAATGTATATGTAATAAATTCTTATAAATTATGTATTTACCACTACATAAAATTGTAAATTTATTTCTTGTACATTTGATAAATTTATTCTCTACAATAGAATTCATAATTGGCATTTAGAATGCTTTTATACAATAATTGAAAAGACATAAAATGTTATTCAGGAAACTTATTAACAATCATTTCAAAGCTTTAATAAGCAGTTTCATTATGATTATTTATTCAATAGTTTTTTGTTTAAAATTTCGCTGTACTTCTCATCATCTTTTCTCATTTTTTGATAAATAACTTTCGTAATTAAATTTGCCATTTTTTTATTCTTTTTTATTGCACTCATTTATTTTTTGTTATATAATAATACATATTTTGTTATTATGTTACATAATAATACATATATGCATATAAAATTAATATTAAATGGCTTTAAAAAGCTGATCTTTTAAGTTTAAAACGAAAAGTGTTTACGAATTTGAGTAAATCGGTATACCTTAAATCTTTAATTATCTCATAATACAAAAATTAATAATCCAATACTAACTTGTTTTTTCAACAACCTATGATCAAACTATGATTAAAAGCATACGTATTTTTATCGGCCTCTTATTATTTATATGATTATTTTAATCATATGATAATTAAAAAGTTACTTTTTATTTTGCCTATACTCCATAATAGACCACGTGCTTTACATTAAGTTTATTTATTGTTTTCAAAGTGCTTTTACGCTATAATTAAAGAAGATGTTAAACATTGTTCGAAGAAATTATCAATAATCGGACTTTCCATACTATCAGCAATAAGGTTTAATTATGATCGGATCTCCGATTTTGCCTTGAACTTATGTTATAAAATTCTTTGTTAATATCTTTTTCTTTATTTTCTCATCAACTTTTCTCATCCACGTTTTCTTATTTTTTGTTTCTACGAGATAAAGTGATAACATAGTTTGTTATTGTCGAGATAAAATTGCAACTCGTAACTCAGTCATAATGAATTTATCACGTAAATCGAGAAATCATCAAGATAATATTAACATAATTTCGAAGATTGCACAAATATGTAGACTCGATCTTATAAATGTCATCTAAAACATCTTGACGCGATAATTAAAGAAGACGTGTTAACTCGATAAGTTCATTAATAATCTCATCAAATTTAATGACGATCATACTTTCAATGAACCTCGTTCGTAATCTGAGATGCTAACATATTTTTCCTCTTGTTTTTATTAATATCTTACATTTCGAGACATTTATACACTAATTGATATAATATCAATATGAATATCTTATTTTTAAATTTAGATTTGATTCTTGTTATATATTAGTTATGAGATTAATTATATTGCATATTTATTATATATAAAAATAATTTTGATTCCAACCAAGGGTAGTGTAAAGAGAGTAAAATATGCGGTATGAATTATATAGTATGTCGATTTTATGAACGCTTTATAATGTTTCATTCGCGTTTAAATTGCTTTTGTACGATATAATTAAAGCAGATATTAATATTTAACTATTGAACGGGGAACTTGTTAAACTTTTAACTTTTAAGGTTAAATAATGATGATTTTCTGTTAAAAAAAAAAATGCTGTTCGCAAAGATATATTACTAGAAAGTATTGTAAGTTTATTTTTTCGGAACAATTCTTATCAAGGGCTAAACATGATATAATTATAACTTTTTAATTATATCAGATGATTAATAATTGTTTCAAATTTTTAATGGACGCAGAAATAATATCTCTAATTGTAACAACGTAAGCTATCGATTACAAAACTGGTGCTAACTTTTATTTTCTTTCTTCGTCAATTTTCTACGCTCGTTATATCGTTGTTTCCGAGTCGTAACGTTTGCAGTTACGTGATATCTTAATACCGCAGATATACGTCCTCTGCTCACGGTTTCAGCGAAGCGAGTCTAGATCGGAAGACTAGTTGGTTGAACCTCGGATCTCCAGTAGTAAAATACGCTGCTTAATTGCTTAATTTCTCACAGCTAAATCCGTCCTACCCCTCGCCCCGCCGCCATCTCCAACGCCGAAGAACAAAGGCATGCATCCGTTACTTCGGCCTTCTTACTTTTACACCCTATCAACATTATTTCTCGCGTGACACTTTAATTATGCCGCCGCGAAAATCGGACAGAAGGCATCAGGTACGCGCCACGATAAAAGAGAGCCTTTTTCATTCTAAATCCAATTTTAATTATTAAACCACGAAGTTATCACCGTGATTAGACCATATGTGACGCGAGCAATCCGACAAATTGCGGTTGCAATGAAAAGCAAGTACGAATTGTTTTGTGATCTATAAGAAGAATATTTTAGTATGAAATCACGAGAATGCGATAACTTCCTATCTTATTTAAAGTCAATTTTCTATATATATATAAAAGCATTTTTATTTATACAGATATTTATGAAAAAAAAATATATTTATTTTACATGCGTGCATAAAATTGGAAAAAGTTGAGGTACATAGTTGCATTCTTTAGAAAAAATTTAATTTATACAAAGTTCCGAATTCCGGATAAATCAATAAGTTAAGATTATAAAGTTTAAAGTTTTAATATGGATATTGTTATGAAATATATAGGAAATATATATGAAATATCATTATGATAACATAAATAACTTATTGCATAATTGATTGTGATATTAATTTTAAAATAGTAATTTAATACTCATAAATCAAATAATACATTTTTCTAATATGTAATAATATGTAATTATATGATAATAAAAAACGTAATATGTATCTTAATATAATTTCACTGAAATTAATGTTTGATATATTTAATCGATTTTTATTCTAACAAGTATATTTGTTTAAATGAGATAGAAAATAGTATATTTTTAGAAAATCAAAATGATCTAATCGTTTCTTTACGCGTTGAAGATCTGTGTATCATGGTTTTTTAACGATAGAATAACATGCACACTATTTAAAATTTTCTACTAGTCGTAAAAGCAATTTCAGATTTATACTGCTTATAACTTAGTCACTCTTGCACTATTCTGTCAATCTGAACAATTTGTCATATTAGTATTAAACGATTAAATAAGAAAATTTATGATCATTTAACCATAATAATTGTCATATGGAAATGATGCCATATTTCTATATGTTTAATAGTCTAGGCGATAATAAAAGCCTTTCGTATAAATTTTGTGTATAATATTTTCGCCACAGGAGGATTACTATAAACTTTAGCTCTGATTCTATTGGATAATTGCAACAGGAACTCTCATGCATTAAATTAGTTAATAATTCACGAATATCGAAAGCAATCGGACCGCATTCCGTGCACTATACAGTTTCACAAAGTAAAAACACATCTTTTTTTATGTGACAATAAAATTATCGTAAAGTTTTTACAATAATAATATTTTCTCTTAAATTGCCTTTTTTGAGTCAATAATTTCGGACTAATATGAACGATAGATTATTTGCATCTCTCTCGATCGTCGAATAATATTATATTTAAAAATTAAAATATTAATATATTATTATAAAACATGTTGAGATATATTAATATATATTGCAAGAAAATGAAAGTTATGTTTTCAAATTTAATGCCATTATAAGATTTATTTAGCTCTTAGATGAATGGTATATATTTTGAAAATATTTAGTCTCGTTATGTGTTAATTAACTTACAATGTACTCATTACATGAGCCACCAAAATCACTTTCTTCATGAATCTATTGCACGGTATTTATTAAGCTTTATAATCCTATTATATTCACATCATTTTTTTCAGCACTTAATATTATTCACACTTTGTAATTGTGTTGGTCATAAGACAATTTATACTAAATGGTCACATAATCGTTCCTCTTCATCAACTGAGATATATGGAAAAATTCATACGATTCGTACGTTAATGATCGTTTACAATCATATTGTGAAGTTGTCTCATCACAATTTTATTATCGATTATAATAGGAATAAAAAGCTTAACAAGTATCGTATGATAGATCCAGATAAAATAATTATAATCTGATTGATAACTTTTTTTTATTCCTCCATTGACAGGCAGCGATGTATTCGCATAATATTTAACATCCTCCATATATATATATATATATATATATATATATATATATATATATATATACTGTTAATTTCTCTTCCGAAGCTATCAAGTCCGTCGGCACAATTCAGAATCAATATCTGATTCTTTTCACGGATCCGCGGATGAAAAGTTAATTTCCCAGCGCGTTTTCAAGGCAAATGGCGTGGATGAATAAACGGTTCGGTAATGATTTAAATCTAGTAGCGCGTGGTTCCTTCGTTAATCTTCTTCAAACTATTAAAAGGCTAAAAGACTTCACCTCTGGCAAACAGTTAAGTTTTCTTATATTCTCATGGTTCAGTGAAGAAACCGTTTTTCTCACGTGATTTCTTTCGATTTACATAGAGCTACAAAGAGCTGAGGGGGCCGTAGACGCGGACAAACGTTTTAACGAATAAATTAAAACTAGATGATTTTATACTGCGAAATAACTCGCGGCGGTTCGCAAAGATCGCGCACAAGAAAATCCAGCAAGTTTGTAGAAAATCATTTCTTCCGCATAGCTTAATAGTTCCGACGACTGTCACACTTCAGCGGAATGGCTGCAGCGTCAGGTATAGCTTGATTAACGTTTACTACATTACGAAGTTGGAGTAAAAGTAAGTTTTATGCGTTTTCCTTTTGACTGCAATTTAAATTCGCGGCGTTACTTCATACATGATTAATCGTCTCCCTTTCAATTTGCCTTATCTCCCCCTTTAATTCGATTCCATCAAAATTGCCACTTTTGATTGTAGTTAAAATATTATCATCATTTGCTTGTTATAAAGTTAAACGGCGGTGATATTGAATTCTGTAAGGGCATACGTAACCAGACGAGAGTGTTAAACTAATAAAATTTAAGAAACAAAATACTTGTGTAGATTATATTAATCACGAGAAAGAATTATAATAGAGTTAGTGCGAAAAGTAAAAATCTGTAAGAATGAATCGTGATACAAGAAATTTTTACGATTCTTTTCTTTTGCGAATGTTTCCATCAAATTTTATTCAAGATACTTTTTTATCGAAATGTCTTTTCTCTCGTCAACACTTTAAAAAGTAATTAAATCGCTCGATCCAGCGCGCGTTTAACGACATTATATCCCCATTAAATCGCGCTTTGCCCTCCGCTCAATTTTTAGGAAACTCCCCGAATGGCTAATAATTCGCATCGATACGGGAGATTTAGATCCTTTGTTGATCATATTTACTTCGTTAGTCTTGGTCTCCGCCCATCCACTCTGTATAACGCGATCGAAATCCTTTCGTATCTCCATGGGTTTGTCAGCGTCAGTACGCACAGCGAGATACGTGCGTTCTTTTTCATCGGATATTCGGAGTTTCGTCTTGTTAAATCGGCACAAAAGGTGTTTTAATTCTATCCGTCGCTCGTTTAGCCCCGAATAAAAGGAAATCACGGTGACTCACTAGATCCGACATACCGATCTTTCGTCGTGGAAGAAGTTCGCCTCGGTAGTTTTTCTCATCTCGCGTATCGCGCTGCTACGCCGCTGCCTTGAAAGGATCGACGGCAGACGCGGTCATCGAACGGGGGATCACCCTCGGCACCACGGAGCTACCTCGGCTACGGATCGCGAAATCGAACGACACGGGAAAAGAAGTTCTCCTCTCTATATCCCTTTCTTTCCCAATCTCGGCCCTAAGGAGACTTTATGAAGTCTCCTCCCCGAGCCCGAGTCTCCAAAAGGCTCAGACTCTATAACCATTTTCCCAAACTTAGACCCTTACAGCCATGATCCGGGCGTGTTTGGAGAACGGATTGAGTCCGCGCTTGCTTTGTTTAAGATACCGAGAAACTTGTCCTGAATCAACTGCTTTGGCCCGCCCTCCGATTTCGGCAGCGAAGACCGGGCCGTTCTCTCCCGAAGCACTTCCTCCGATACGCGTATTTTTACGAGGTATGTCTGAATCTTTTGATTTTTTTCGACCACGTATATATATTCGCTTTTCCTCCACTCGCGAAGGGAAGCGAGAGTGAAGCGCAATTGTTGTGGGAAAATGTACGTATTTCACGGTAAATCGAGCTTTTTGTTACGTTTGATGGTGGAGTACTATAGGACTATTGGTAACTGGTTCCCCATATAAAAATCCCACTTCCCTCTTTTTATACGCAAAATTGCTTTTTGTATTTTTTTTTCAGCTTTGAAATTAGATCCACCATGCTGAAGTTTCCTTTAACGTTTCCTTTTTCTTCGTTAATGAATACGATTTATACGCAACGTACGTATTATCGACCGAGGTGAATTCCTATTCATATTTTTCACATATTTACAGACAGAGTTTTCAGTAGAGAACTTGCCATGCTTGTTATTAATAACAAACCGAATGTGCAATTACACGACGATTTGTTTTGTTAAATTTTATTTGCTATACCGAATAGCGATGCATTTATTTATTTGTTATTCCCGTAACGTTATTTCGTAGAACGATCGCGAGCTAGCTTAGGGCTAGATCAGAATTAAAAGAGCTCCAGTTTGAAAGTAAGCCAGCGGCTTAATCCACCGTATCGCACTGTTACGCGGCTCTATTTCTTACCGGTGACGGCGATGAGGAGGACGCAAAGAAGCGACGCGGAACGGGTAGAACGCGCATCTCGGTATCTCGCGGCACTTCGCATGATGCTTCGATATGCTCTCGATACGCGATTACGCACTCATATACACACGCGCGCGCTCATTCACCCGTCACAGATCTGCCTTCATATCAACACTTTTGAGCTCCAATAAGATCCGTAGACGAGAGACGATCCATTGATTCACTGCACTATATATATATATGTATTATATATATGTATTCCTCGATAAATTGTTCGTTTTTCTTTTTTTTCTTTTTTTTTTTTTTTTTAATAATTGTTCGCGTTAAGCCTTCGATGAGACGAGCTGATCGCGATAATTAAAATATAAACGAAAAGAAAAAAGATGGACACTGAATGATCGGGGGGGGGGTGCGTAGGTCACACGGGCCCCCTTACGAGCCCCCGTCGATGGCTTGTGTAAGGACGACGTAAACGACGTGGAAGGTTTTCCGGTCGACGTACGAGCGGCTACTGAAGCTCCCGCCGCAAGCACAGCGAGCTTCCAGTGCGTCGACTCCGTCGTGCACCCGAAAGCTCATTCTCCTGCTCGCTCTCTCGCTCGGCCCCCCGCGGCGTTCTTCCTCTCTCGCGGTTCTCTCGCCCCCAAGCCCTTCGTAGCCCATCGATGCCTCCCTGTCGCACCCTGGCCACCCTCCCACCATCTTTGTCTCACCTTCTCGTCCCGTGCCCCTCTCTCTCTCTCTCTCTCTTTCTCTCTCTCCGCCTCCCTTCTCTCCCTCACAGCCATTTTAGCGTCGTCGTCGCGATCAGGCGCGCCAGTGCGGGCTGCGCGCGCGAGGGAGCTTTCGCGTCCTAAAGCCGAACGGACGAGGAGCCGCGAGGAAGGGGTGATTGATTGGCGCTGAAACTTCGCGACTGATTGAATCTTTTTTACGTTTCAATATCGATATCCCGGGCCGGGATGGCGGAGAGCGGCGCGCCGAAAGCGAGGGAAGAAGGCTTCAAGAATAAATGTCTTATGTAGGAACGCGTAACGCGAGTTTTCGTTTTCGCGAGGCAAAAATCGCCACGCAGCCTCTGGTTGCATTTCCCCTTCCGCGTTCACTCGGCGGATCCTCTTCACGGATCAGTTAGACCTCGAGCTGCTCCCCTCGCGCGCTATTTGATGCGTGTGACGTGGAAGAGACGGGGCCGATCGAGATTATCGGATAGGAATTATCGGACGCGAGGAAATTTGATATAATGATTCCGACGTGACGGGCTGAGAAGTTGAATGGGAACGATTTGGAGAACTGCGCTCCCGCGTCGTGGCGGGAGTTACGATTCGGCTTGATGGATATTGATGACATTCCGCGAGGTTTCCCGGCGAGCATGCAGAAACGGGGCACGTATAGCGCGCGTTTAAAAAAAACTAGCGCGGTTAATTGAACTGTGAGCGATGCGCTAATTACCGCAACTGTTGGCCGATATCCGCGTGGCCCAATATTCCTCCCGGTGATTTTGATCGATTAATCGCGCTCACATCTACAGCCTTACGCGGGAGGCAGCCATTATGCATGTATCGAGTCGATGGAAAATCGACACGCCGAGATCGAACGTAACTTTCGTTATCAAATCGATTTCTAAGTACGAATAAATAAGTTAGAAAGTGACTTGCGAGTATCGCCGATAAGATCGAATCGGAATTGCATGCTCTCGTTTACACGCTTTATCATTCGAGTTTAGCGAACTCACCTCTCTTCGATCTCGAGTGCCTCGCATAATACGTTTACTTATACGACGTTTAAGGGTAACCAAAAAAAAAAAAAAAAAAAGGAGGAAAAGAGCGCACGGCGTGTAGCCTTCGGCGCTTCGTTTCCATTTCAAATTAGCTCTTCGATTCGCAAGAAAGAGCACCGACGACCGCTTAATCTGGTTTGGAATAGATCCGATTCATTGGATATATAACATTGCGCTAATTAAAACCAGACGAACGTATCCCAGTTGGGACGCCGAACTCTGACGTATAATTCGTTCTACCGCAGCCGTGTGCAATTAACTGTAGCTTATTGATCAGGCATGAATGACGAGCCGTGGATAATCGCAGGTAGCATGCGCAAGAAAGGCACGTGGTAAAAGGAAATCCGGGCAGAAATAAGATTCGTGGTGCGCACTTGGATTGCGGGCGTTTGCCGCGTGGTGCGAGCGGCTTCGGGCAAAAAGCGACAGCCCGCCAGTAATTAAAAATGTATCCACCGGGGGAAAAATGTCGGACCGGCCGACCGTTGTTCTGGTTTCACTCGACAGGCATATCTCCGCATAAATGACGAGTGTGTAGAGTCGATCGCCAGTCATCAATACCTACCGGATATCGGATACTGTTACGATCATTAACACATTGTTGACGATGCGATTGCCTGCCAATCAGCGTTACGTTTTCAGTTTTATGTAAACTGACAACATGCGCCAGACTCCACGGATCAAGTTTTTTTATATTTTTCGTACGCCTGGTCTCTCATTAAACTTTCAACAGATTCGAAATGTCCATTTCAGAATCTTGAAAAAGATGCGTATACGTACTGCAATTTTAATAAAAAATAAATTTGCTATATATATAAATAATTTGCATCTATCAATACTGTACGATATTGATATTATATTCTATTTTCATTGACGCATCTGTTATTAAAATAGAGAAAGATATGTCAATTGATATATGTATATATATATATATATATATATACATGTTATTTTATGTATTTTATATAATAATAGCAAGTATATATTTTACGTATATTTTATTATAAAATTTTTATACGTGATCGTTTAATAAGAGAGTATTAAAGAATTATAAAATATTTTACTAGTTTGGATTAAATTAAAGAGAAATGACAATTGATAATTTAAGATCTTTTATGGACTAAATAAAAATATTCTTTTAATTTATCTTGTGATTATTATTTTATAATTTGTGTAAAATAACATTTTTCATTTCATATTTTACGATCAACCTCGAGACCGAATATTTCTATTCAGGAGGCATTCATTATTCAAAATTTCTCATAACCTTCGAACTTTTTCTCGATTCAGGGGTATTGAATAAGTTGGGTCTTATAATGTGACAAGTAGAAAGATAGAATACGATGATAGAATACGATAATGATCATGATTTTCCTAGATAATGAGGGATTTTAACATCAGCGGTAGTTCGTTTTCCTCCTCTCTTTCAAGCTTGAGCGGGTCGATATAAATTACCTCGGATAGTCTAAGAAGAAATCTGCCGATCATGATTCTTAGCTTAGAAACATCTGGATATCACGCACAGTTACGTTAATTAAGGATGAATGAGTAGACTCCAGGTAAATATCCAACCTCCATTCAAAGTACGGTACAGTGATTGACGCATGCCTCGAAAATTATCGACGAAGCCTCGTTCCGCTTCATTTCCGTCACTTCCCGACACATTAGCGTCCTAATTGGACACTCCTCTGCGATTTTTTTAAGTTACACGTTTTATCATATCGGCGATTTCTCTCGTGGCGAAAGTAAAATTTTACTTCACGAATTAATTCTTCTTTAATTTCTCGTCGCATAGATGAAAAAATATGATATCGGTACATTTGTACCTTGCCAAATTACTAAAGTTTTTTTGAGAATTGTGTTAGAATCTGCGGTTAGAATCTCGAGCAATATAATTGCGTTTACAATTTTTTAACTAAATTTCACATCCGAAATGGGCCGCGGTGAATCAAAGCGCTAAACGTACAGGATCTAGCAAAGTATGCAGAGAGGTTTTTTTTTTAAGGAAGGGAGAAATGTTTCTCACATCGGAGGTTAAACATTCCTCTTAAACTTTGTACCTACTTGACGACCGGCATTTCCGTAAGGTTTTCCACCTCCGGTGATATGCGGGGATCTATCCGAGAAGCGGAGGTAGGATTTGAATCTCACGGAAGTCAAGACGCGAGTTAATTTGTCACTCTCTCGACTCTCGTAGACAATTTCCTTTCCTCGGGCCCTGCCAACATCTTCCTCATTATCTTCGGAATAAACGACCGTTAACAGGGACGTTTGACGTCGGTTAGGCCTAAGAGTGAGGCAAACGTGCGGATTGTAATCGTAGAAACGGTACTTCTCGCAGGTATCGGGGAAACGAGGAAGCGAAACACGATACTTAAATAAATGCATTACAAAGGTGTTGATTTTAGAAAGTAACATTTTGCGCATGGTTGATTATTTCCGGGAATTATGAAGATGATAATAATTCCTAACTTCTCTATTTCCTTCCGCGGACGAAAATCCATCCTTCGATCGTCGGCACGTCGTGAAAAAGATTTCTTAAAATGACACGTCGATTGTATAACTTTAATTTACTAATCTTTATAATTCGATGCATTAGTTATTTGAAAAGGATTCTCTCTCGGGGTGTGTAAACGAGACTTCTCGTGTCTAAACTTTCTAATTCGCAAAAATGGATGGGACTGTTCCATCAATGTCGCGGCTTCGTAGCGGTTTTGCCGAGGATCCGCCGGTAATAAAAACGTATCGGAACCGTGTATATATATATATATATATATATATATATATATATACGTTCGTAGAACGTGAAACGTTGTACGCGCGTACCGTGGACCGGGATAAAAATTTTTGGTGGTCCCAGATGCGGCGGGGCCGATCGAACTTTAACATCGTTTGCAACCGGCTTCTCTCGGACGGTCGACCGGGCTGCCGCGTTCTCACGTTCCATTGCAAAACTGTCGAAACTGTCGAATCGCGGACAAAGGGTGTATAATACGAAAGTTACAAACAGAGGAAGAGGACTGGCGGATGGGCGGGGAAGGGGGGGAGATGAGTGAGAGTGAGAGAGAGAGAGAGAGAGAGAGAGAGAGAGAGAGTGAGAGGGAGGGAGGGAGGGAGGGAGGGAGGGAGGAAAGAGAGACAAACGTGTTGGCGCGAGTATGAGCACGCGAGCCGCGATATGAGTACCGATGCAAGTTCTTGGAGCGTATAATATTCCACGTGCGAGTTGTCACTTCGTGACCGCATTTCAGTGACTAATGAGCGCTTTCGAAAGCACGTTAGGTACTGTCAGATACACGGCTGCTGTGCAATGCCGTGGCGAGCTTCTGTGAACGGATCGTGATATACATACGTATATATACATATATATGAAACGTATACGTGTACGTATGTGTGTGTGTGTATGGTCTGTGTGTTGTGTGTGTGTACGCTGCTATACATGTGCCCATCGAAGAGATGGCAGAAGCGAAAACCGGGATTAGGGTGTGGTGAACGAGCCACTTGTCTTGAGCGAAAAGTAACAGTGAGTGTGAAAAATAGATCGGAACGTAGTGATCGATTTAGAACTATCGGCAAATTTGCGGCTATTAAAACTTGATGTATTTTAAATCAAATGACTTATAAATAGTTTCTGCAATATTTTGTTAATAATGTACACTAATTTATAATTATTTGTTTATCATAAGTATAAATGATAATGTATGATTATTATTCTTTTATTACTTACCGTAAATAATATATCGTGTTGTTGGCAAGAAGTTGATAGAGTTGTTGAAATGCGTAGGATAAATAGGATTAAAGGAATTAATTAGGATTTATTAGAATAGGCATCTAAAAAACAAGCCAGTATTTTTACAAAATACAAGAAGGAAACGTTTAATATATATTTACATATGTGTGAACAATGTATATAGTATTTCTGCTGAGATTGTTTTTGAGAAAAAAAGAGTACAGTGCAGGTTTAATAGTCAAAAATGAGATGTAAGTATACAATATTAAAATCATTTCACAAAACTTTGGACGCAATTGGTTGTTCGCTCAAAATACGAGCCAGTAATTATCGTCGCGTTACGACGAAGAGGCGCAATCATTGGTTTGCATTATCACATAAAACACAACAAAATAGTTATCAAATATGGAAAAATGTTTTAACATGAATATTATTTAGATAGGTCTGTAAAATCCGATGAAAATTTTATGATAAAATAGCGTTTATTTTTTAAAACAAAATTAATACATTTAATTTCTATTTTTCTTTTTAAAATTATAATCGATATAAAAATATTGGATATTAAAAAATGAAAGTTTTCGTTAATGCAAACCCATGACCAATTTTTCGTATAATAATCGGAAACCAATAGTTTTTAACAACAAATTGCAAATAAAAAAGTACTGCTGATTTAATTATATAGTACGTGATTTAATTATACGTACACGCAAATTAAATGATTATTGATTTAATTATTTATGTGTGAATTATAAAATAGCGTGTGTGAGTTTTAAACTTAAACCGCTTTTTAGATATTACGTTGTTATGCAAATCTTTACAGAAATTCATAATAAATATCATAGGATCGAAGAGCTCCGTAAAAAAGTAAAATAATAAAAAAGCACAGGCGATAAAAATTTGTGTGATAATATACAAAATAACTGCATATTATTTTCGAGTAATAAATTTTTGAGTAATCGATTAAATAACAAAACTTAACATAATAATTATCCACTAAAAATATTTAGAAAATTATCCAATGTTTATATGTATTATTTTAGAAATCTGAATTACAATATATTATTTTACGTGGAATCTCTTCGATTAGATATTTATTAATTTTCTCTAATAATTAATAATATAATTTACTTTGCAATAATAAAATTGCTCGTAAATAATTGCTCGTAAATAATTTTTATCAGCCAATCGTTTTATTAATGAAAATAGTGATCGATTGGTATACAATATCCTAACATTAATTACGCAAATTATGTACGTTATAATTAATTAATATCAATATTGTTATTGTGCTTGCTTGCTTTCGTATAATCTAATTTTCATTCTATCAGACTTGTATCTTGTTTCAGTGATGTTAGACAATCTGGTGATGAATCAAGTTACAGTGTTACAAATTAAAGTAAGATTGCTCCATCAGAATTAATTTTGCATTATAAAAAAAGATCTTTGGATTTGTTTGATCTCTAAAAATAATTCTCAATTATCAAGAGATGCTTGATATATATTACAAAACTAATTATAACAAAATTAATTATTTCTCTCCATAATAATGCATAATTAATTCTGGGAAAATAATCTCAGTCAACTCTAATGCGTTTTCATTTATATTTAGCGTTACGTCTTTACACTTACATGTTCCAAAAAATATCATTTATCGAATACGAATGTTAACAACATTCGGTTCTTCTAGAAAATATATAATATATAATAATTGACTTTTTTGAGACAAAAGGAAATAATAATTTTGGTATTTAATAAGTTAAATTCGTTCGAAAGTCAACCTATTCAAATATTTTTACTCTAGCACCATGGATGTCATATATAAACTTTAATCCCGAATTTTTTTCATATGGACAATTGACACGCGACTGTATTCTTCATAGTTAGCAAAAGAAAACCTTACGTCTAGCGAGTCGCGGAAAAACATCAGTAATCTACGACAATTTCTTAAATTTCTTGGGGGGGGGGGGGGTAGACGATCCGGCACGGCTGTGGCGCGCAAGTTACTATTCTAAATAGGGAATCTTTACAACCTGGGAGTAACAATAAGTGCAATTTTATGTACAATAGTCCGCCGTTGTGGATTTGTTCAGTGCGGTGTCTGCGCTTTATAACTTCGAAACGGCATCCTTACAAGGCTTTACAACCCGCGCGGCCAAACCGACCAATGATTTTGATTATTATCCCGCTGGGTGCCCACTGTGATTTCTCGCGGGATTGCTGACGTGAGCACGTTTCATTTTCACGGCTACGAAAAGCCAATGAATGGCACGAGATCTTCATGCGTGAAACAGTAATCGTCTGTCCCGGGATCACTCCTCCTGTCAAACATGGTCGCCCCAAATCGTCACCGTCTTGGCGCGATCGACAGATGCTAAATATGTGCCATGTGGATGCCAAGAAACGGCCGTTACTGCTGCCCTGTGTACATATAATGATTTAGAAATTGAGTCACTGCTAAATCATTCTTATCTTAATATTTTTTTTTCTCAACTTTTCAATATAATAAACAGTGATTTCTTTATTTATCATTATTTCTATATTAAAATTTCAATAAGAAAGAATCACAATAATAAAACGATTTTTTAAATATGGACCAATTTAAAAACATAAGTTTAGTAAAATTTTCATATATTTTTAGTAATATTTTTAATTTTAATTCATGTGTGTTACTATTAGAACTATTATTTGTATAGTAGTGAATTAGTTTTCGTCAATGATTTCGTAAATTTTTATTTTGATAAACGTTGGTTCTTAATATTCGAAAGCTAAAACTTTTTCAATTTTACACGGAAAAAAAGTTGTCTCGGAAAGTGTTATCTCGAAAACAATGATCGAAGAAGGAGAAAATTAAAATTGATGCTTAATATAAACAATATCGAATAGATCAGATAAACTGAAAGGAATTTACATATATCGATTTCGAACATAAAAGTTAATCTGGTAGCGAAAAAGATTTTTTTTTCGACCGAAATAAATTCGTTTTTGATATTGCCCGAATATAAAATAGTAAATAAATAAATATAACTAAATCGGATAAAATAATCGGATAAAAATGGAATTTCGAATATTTTTCGAATATTTTCGAAAAGATGTACGTCATTCTGAACTTTCTGATACATAAATACGTCGTAAATGTGTCACCGTTATGATAATTCAATTGTTATATATTGTAAATACATGCCTGATATAAGGCATATAAAAAAGAAATTGTAAGCCAATGGCCCGATTTGCGCGAGCGGATTTGTGAATCGTGAATCGGTGTATAGCGGAGTAGCGAGTAGCTTTAAACAGCTACATCTAAAAACAACATCTAAAAGCTTTCAGAGTCAGCTTTTTCCATTTTCGTCTCCTAACTTTTATCTGGTGAATCTAATTTCCTTACAACGATCCGGAATTATTTTGCCGCTGCGGCGCGCGCCATAAGGGTCTTTCAATTATTTCGCTATCTTTCGCGGAAACGCCTCGTACGGCGAAGAAAGTAAACAGGAAAACGTTTAGAAATGTTGTATGTCGCACGTACGAACACTTGAACTTTATGCAATTTAATTCCGCGTCTTTTCCCGTAAAGAGCGTCGTGACGTGAGAAAAATAAAAAAAAAAAAAAAAACGTGAAATGGAACGATCGTTATAGCGAATGGCGAATAGGTCAAATATAAATATGACTCGCGTGTAGCTGCCATAGAAATTTTACGTAGGAAAATTCGCGACCTCTTAAATCGTTTCGTTAAAGATTCCATTTGAACATGGCGGAGTACCAGTGCCGCGTAATTTTCTGGTCCGAGCGGCCGCGTTCGTGCGGCAAAAGGTCTATAAAACCTGAATTCCCGAGGGTGATTCGCAGGGCTTGGCGGAATCGTAAAAGGGTGTTTCTATGCGAGGACAAACGTGCTGAAAATGGCGCGCCTCCTGCCGCGCGCGCGTTCCCGACCTCCGGTAATATTGTCGAGAAATCCTTCACAAACGCATACGGACCAAGTGAATATTTCGCGGAGGGGTCAGATGCAGAGGTCAGATGCGGAGGCACATCAACTATAAAACTATGATTACAGTTTTTACGAGCGTTCGTAAGCGAAAAAGTCTAAATGTCCGCGTGACGAGCCTAGTAAATCCGCCTACACGAGCCGGAATACATTTTATGGAAATGTAATCAAGCAATGCTCAATTTTATAACGTCGGTTCTCCGAATTTTAGCGTTAAAATTTCTTCCGGATGTTCCTTACTTAGAATTAGAAATGTCTCTTCGGGATGAAATTTTCTAGGCGGTCTATTACGATATGATGAAACAATAATTTCATCAAAACTCCGCGCTTAGCGCATATTTTTTTGTAACACTTTATAAAGGGTAATTCAATAATCACATTTGGCAGAGCAATAAATTTGCAATAATGATAAATCGAGAAATTCTGAGAGAGTTGTTTCCACATCTGTTTGTAATTCTACGAGTAACAAAGTGCATTCAGTAGAATAAGCGGATAGATAACCGAATTGAACGACTGATACTCATTCGCGATGATTCATATGAGATTGCCGATTGTCGCAGTTATTTTCAAACAGTGAATCGACTCACATGATTTGAATTCTTTGTGAAAAACCGAGCCAAACCGAGCCGTCAGTTCCTCATCACGTAATCGATACGTTGATTATCGGCGCGGTGTAATGGAAGACAATCTGATATTCCATCGTCATTGTTTAATCAGCACCGACGTAATGAGAGAGAATACGTAATAGTTTCGTTGTCATTGTTTAGAGAGCCAGCCTGTAAATTAAACGTATCGTTTACCTAACTTTCTAAACATTAATGAAACATTTATCCTTCATAATACGTATTAAAATTTGCTTCCTGACATTTACATATACAAACGAAACAAGCCGCGGAATCGCATATACAGTTATAAAATTTTAAATATTTAGAATTTTACAATTAATATGAGCGTAAATCCGGCGTGCAAATCGCAGATTGCAGATTTAGGAGGAAAATCGCCATCGTCGTCCATGTTACACAACATGCTAAATGGAAAATACGTAGGAACACGACTAAACCGTAGGAAGCGACGTATCGTTCAGTCACAATTTGACTGGCGTTTATTCCCGCGCGAGGTCGGTCGCCGTCGGGAAAACGGGAAAGCTTAGCTTCACCGCGGTGAAACAACAACGTAAGGCAAAAAAAAGCGCGTGTGCGTCGCGACGACGACCGCCCGTCGAGTGCGCCGTCGTCGCCGCCGTCCTCGCCGTCGTCGCTTAGCGGGAACGATATTTCTAAAAGCAGCGTGCTTCGTATCCGGGATACCTTTGCGAGTAGCAGCTACCTTGGTGGTGTGTATATTGCGAGCGTGATAAAGGAGACCTATCCGTTCTTGCCGAAGGAGCGTGGAAATAAGCTTTCGCGAACGATGTTTCCATCCCTTTCCCTGCACTTTTGCGCCCCCTTCCCCCCCTTCCCTCCTTCCCCTCTCATCTCCCTCCCCCCTTCCGTTCCGTTCCGCCCACTCATTTTTTTCATCTAGTCGCGAAGCTAATGCGAGGGAGGACTAGATAGAGAAAGAGGATCGAGGATATGAGAGAGAGGAGGAGAGCTTTACGTAGGAGGTAGAGGAAGGGAGGAAAGAAGAGAATGCAGGAGGATGAGAAAGTGGATGAGTTGCGTGTACGCGTAATGGTAAGAGATGGACGGAATACTACGAGTCTCTTTGAAACGCCACGAAAAGCACTTTCGTCCGTCGTTCTTGCAAATGACAGTATGTACAAACGTCGGTAAAGGCTCATACTCCTGTCGACGGCGGATACGTAATTAGAAGGGAGGGAAGGATTAGAAGGATACGAAATGTTCCTGGGGAAAACGAATGGAAGGAGAGATACGTAAGAGAGAAAATAGAGGAGATGCGAAGAGATGAGAGAGAGAGAGAGAGAGAGAGAGAGAGAGAGAGAGAGAGAGAGAGAGAGAGAGAGAGAGAGAGACGGAGAATAAAAAAAGAGGGGGAGAGAGAAAGAGAGCTAACGCGATTGTGGATTTTAGATTTTAACCCGAGGCGATAGATTATGCGAAACGTAAGAGAATATAGCGAAAGGGCGGCGGGAAGACGGAGGTACCACTTAACGATAGAAAAGCGACGAAGAGAGGAACGCCGGCCGCGCCACCGTGAAGATGCAGTTCGTTTGTCGTCGGACGCAGGGGATAATTAAAATAATTATCCTTCATTGTGGATGCATAACGCCGGTTTGCAATAATTAGATCGCGGCCGATTTGCCGATAATGAAATCGGGATGAGATATCCTCCCGCGGAATTTCATGTTCGAGAACCGCAATTCGTCGTGGTATGCTAAAGAACAGAGAGCACGAGAGGCGTCGCGAAACGATTATCGAGGGGAACGTAATAGCGCTGACATTCGAGATCGCGCATATCAATATCGGCTCGATTAATTTTTGATACGGTGCTAATGAAAAACTGAAGGCGATATACAAATGGCATTAACTTTTAGTATTTGATTAATGACGATTATTACGCATTAATTATATCATATATCGTGTATCGCGCGTCGCGTCACGTATTATCCAGGTAAATATAAGCGGTGCTTGAAAATTAAATTTTCAATGAGAATAGTAGATACATAACACGTATAATAAATTGTTTGAAAAAAATTATTTTTCTAATTGCTCGTTTATATATAATTATTTAGCCAGTGTTAAGTAAAAGCAACAAGAGGTATGAAGGTACTGCGAGCTATTCTTTAGGTCGATTGCGAATCTCTGCTCGTAGATGTCACAGCTTGACGTAGATCGACATCATTGATAATGTATTCTTTATCACATTCCTCTCGCACATACTTCGCGTAATATGTCTATGTAAAATGATGCGTGCCACCTGTTGACACAGTGACGTGTACTCACGAAGCGATAAATTCCATGTAGGAGCGATAAAATGGGGGATCTTAACGTGGGATGTAATAATCAGACTCATGAGAATGGAAATTGCCGAACGTGGGCAGACTCGAAGGGCAGACTCGAGATTTTCATGCAAAGGGACGTTGTTTAGAGGAAGAAATGAAACACGATGTAGCCGGGGGAATTCAGCACGTTAATCCATCACTTACGAACTCGTCCTGGCAAAAAACGCGAGCCCACGACTGCGAGATGAGATAATTTTGTTTTACACATAAAAATAATAAGAGCTTTGCGAGACAACAGCATTGTGGTAGAGCAAAAAGCGAATATGTAATTTTATAAAATCGCGGCACCTAATTGAGACCGTGGCCGGGAAAGCGGCCTGTAATCTAAAACTATGTGTTATTTTGAAAGCTGCAACGCTAATATAAACAAAAAGCAATTGAACGTCCGTGTTTGTGTTTGCATACACAATGGGAAAGACCCGATACAATGAAGGAGAAGTGGAATGCCGAGTGCCAACTTTGATAGATAAATAAAAATGAGTCAAAATTGGTTTAACGGCAAAAATAATTACGATTCCTCGCTGTGCCGATGGTGTACCGATAATATCTGTTCGGCTGACCGTAAAAACATTGTCGAACATACATATATAACATAAAAAAAAAAAAAAACTTAATTGAACTACATTGTTGGCTGACTACAATACCTCAGGCATGATTACAAAATCATAATCACATCGCGATCGTGATACTCCCCTCTTTCTTTCGTATCTTTTTTCTTTCTTTTTTTTTTTTTTTTTTCGAACGAGTATTCAATTCCCGAGACCAGGGGGAACGAAGCGACACGATCGCGGAGCATTTAGTTTTACAAAATTGCAACAATTTCACGAGTATCCCTCGCCTAATTATCCAAACGATCGTGAATCGTCCTCGCCATCAATCTACGTGGTCGCGAATGCTCGCTCGACCGCGAACAGTGGCGCTTAATGGCGCGCTCATTGGCATGGCACCCTGTGATTCGTGAGCGTGGAGACGATGAGACGATGAGACGATGAGGACGGGGTGGGTGCGAAAGGGGAGGTGGGAGGAGGGAGGAGGGCGAGAAGAGGGACGAGCGGCGATACAGGCGACGATTAGATCGGCGTTACTCTCGTGGCAAATGACGCGAAACGACAACGACGACCGCGAGCGAGCGACAATGACGATGTCGGTGGCGAATATAACGGCCGTTAAAGATGTGGTGACTTCTCGTTCGCTCGTTCGCTCGGCCGCCGCGTGTTGCATCGCAACGATCTCGGCCTTGCGCCGAGACGGCTCCCCCGACTTGCTTGGCTTTCGATGATTGCCAAGAACGCAGCCTCGCGTGAAGAATCCCGGAAAAGCGGCGAACGGGGCATTAAATGTCATTAGTACCCGACGTTGCCTCATTGATATCACGAGAGAGATACGGCGCGGTTCGGTTCCCCAACAAACATGCGATATAGAAACGGATATAAACAAGGATATTTGCCGGATACCGCCGTTTCCCACGCGTTTCCGTTTGCTCAGCGAGATACGATAATCTCGCGCGGCGGAGACCGCTTTGCTTTTGTTGGCTTTTCAAGTTGTTTCAGGTTTACGAGACATGCAGGTCTCGTACATTTTGAAATTAGGTAGTATTAAGTCAAATGTTTTCTTTAACTCGCCCCGCTTATCATCCTCGCGCTAATTGGAAAGTTCAAGTTACCAGCTAATAGCTAGTTATTATCAATCAACAGAATCTCCTTTCAATTTTCGTTTGTAGATTACATTTTTATGTATTAAAATTATAATAAATTTTATTTTGTCGCACGAGCGTGCAAAATATGAATATTTCGAAATTCTGTAAATGTTGAATCAAGTAATCATATAATTGGCTATTGATAAACGCCGTATTGAGTCATAAATTTCAAATGCATTGCCTAGCACCGGCAAAGCACGAAAACAATCCCGAATTTCAAAAGAAGCCAGAACGTAATCGAACTCAACGATAAATGGATTTATGATTGGTCGAAACACGCGGAAGTTACGGCGAAAAAATTAGTTCCCATAAATTCTGTTGGCATATTCGGATATGTGCGTCCGTAGTTTCCGAAACACCAGATTTAATCCGTTAGCTTGGCTATCGAAAATTCGCTATAATTCTACAGAAATTCCCTCCTGTTTAAATAATATTATTAAAAGGGCGTCATTTTACAAGCTGTATGTTTATATCATTTAATTAATGTCAGATGTATTATAACGTATGGATGAGAACATTTCATTTGTCACATTTGAATAAGCTTGTCGATATTTTATTCTTATTAATAAATCATAAAAGAATAAATTATGTTAATATTGAAGATATACATATATATATATATATATATATATATATATATATATATATATATGTGTGTGTATAATTGAATTATTTTACAAATAAAAATGTATAATATAATACGTGATTCATATATGCGAATTCATTTGTCATATTTTATTATTAAATAAATAAATAATTCCTTTTTTAGAGGGATCATTGCAAAAGCATGATTAATACGTAAGCGTGGATTGGGTAAAATACGAAGTAGTTATGTCGTGGAATTATCTAACGGAAGAGAGTTCCTCCGTTTAGTGCATGTTCGTCGGGCGTTTCCAATTCATGTTTGACATTCGACGTCTTTGGAGACGTATTCAAAAGCGGCAACTGTAGTGACACTGGCGAAATTCCCGGTAGTACGCTATTCCAAGTTTGTATTCGCCATGTCTTGGTCCGAACTTCACTTTCACCCACAAAGTGAGGTACATGAATGCGCGATAGTTTAAACACTGGAGCTCCCTGGACTCTGTGAATAACTATTGCTGTACGCTTTAACTCGCGCAAGTTCGTATTCCCATTTCTATACACATTAGCAATTTGTGTTAACTTCGCGTTTCGTCGTTGACGAGTTCCACTCTAATGAGGTAAAAGTAATAATGTATGTATGCACAGTCATAATGTACTATGAACAGTTCATACATTGAAATTTGAAAAACACATGTAAAGAATAAATATTACAGATTAACAGAAAATAATAATTTATATATTACTTAAGCATTCTAGAGTAAAAACTAAAAATTTATAATTAGAAATTTTATTTATAACGTTTTTAAGAAAATTTGAAAAAAATTTTTGAAATTTGAAATTATCTTATTAAACAGTAGTTTTGACATATGTTTAAATTTTCAAGAAATAAATATTTTTTTGTGAAAATATAACTTTTATAAAAAATTTAGGATTACAACAAAATTATTCAGCAAAAACTTAATTAAAGTAAGAACACTACTTTTCTAAATAAGATTATTAAATATAATAAATAAAGCAATTCTAATCTAATTAACAATGCAAGAAATTAATAAATGGATCTTATTATTCTCATGTGAATATCAATTTTGTGAACAATAAAATCCCCTTATATTCATATTTAACATGAATAATTATATTTTACTAATATTATATTTTATGCAAGAATTTAAAATGTAATGTGGAATGCTACAGAATAATATTACGGAATAATAAGATACTTAATTATTTACAGCAAAAGCGTGGCAATTGCTTCTCTTTATTTCTTTAATGAAATAGAGAGAAACAAGATTTATTTAGAACAGTATAAATTTCAAAAATATAAATATGATAAATATGATAAATATGATAAATATGATTGCACATTTTGTGCACATTTGAAATGTTCATAAGCATGTTCTTTTGGAACAATAAAAATTTATTAAAAAAAAAAAAAAGAAAAATTAATATTTATCATCAAAAATTTTTCTAAAACTAATGTAGAACTATAAATTTGTTGAAATTTTGCAATGAATATTAAACAAAGTAAGATGTTGCCTTACTTTGTTTAGGCAACAAGTTTGTGAACCTGGTATCTCAGCTTATTCTAGAACAATTTTTATGCTTCACTAATTAAAATTATTTCTTAACCTAGATTATAGAACTATTAAAATGTATTCGTGAGTTTTCATAAAGTGATACACCAGATTCACGCAGACATTTATTTTTCTATTTTACTCTCGTGTTACTCAATAGTTTGAAAGGTTTTTTATGCTTCAAATAATTATGAGGTGCAATAGCGTCACTGCAAAAAGCGGGGTCTTGACATTTCTCGCGTGAGACGAATCCGGCGATGTTAATGTTTAATATCACGTTTCTCGCGTATCTTAAATCGCGTGCGGACTTGATCGGTGTAATCTTGCCATTAAACGTTTAAAATTACGCGGCTAATAGGACAGATTATCTTGGAAAATTAAAGCCTGAGCGCGGGCGGAAATATTTGCGTCATTAAAATACGTACAAAATTGGATGTTAGTTTACAGATAAAATTATTTCTAACTCGCACGCGCCATATGCAAACAAAAATAACAATATCGCAAAATTTCAGAGAGACACAATTCGTTATATCGGTATTGTAACATTTTTCAGCGAGATAACTCACGTATAATCGAGTATTGCTTTTTATTGGAATGAATTATTTGTCCAAAAAGCATATACGTAATTATTGTATGCATACACATGTATATGTAATAGCCTTTGCAGTACGATGCATTCGCAGATTAATACTTGCAACGACCGTATCTTTCGAGATTACATTAAGCTGAACATTTTTTTAAATATTCATACAACGCAAATTATTTTTTACAGGCGAATAATATCGCATTAACGAGTTAGATTGGAAAATGGTCAAGCTCATGAAATCACAAAATTGCGCCACATTGCGAAATTTTACCAATTTTCACTGCACATTTCATATTTCAACGGTTATATTTCGTTGCAAGAAAATAAGCTAGCATTTTAAAATAATATAAAAATTATTATTTTCGGACAAGTGAAAAAAGAAATTAGATTATTTTCATGAGAAATGAAAATGACCTATAAAATGTTACAAATATTAATATTTCATATGACAGCAAGTCATATTCTTTTTTGTAAAAATATTCTTATTCGCATCTAATTTAGACATATATTAATTATAATTACATCTTTAGATCTCAATTTACAGTAAAATAATAAGATTTACTTTCAAATTAAATCACTATGTTTATAAAAGATTTAATTTCGATTTCATTTAATCAATCATTTAATCAAAAACGTAAAATCGTAATAAGAAAAAATTAATTCTGGAAGCTGCGATTTACAACGCTAAAGTAAGTAATAAATGTACGATAAAAAAACGGATTTCATGACATCAGAAAGAAATAGCGAAAAAAAAAAAAAATTTCAAAGGACGCAATAAAGATATGGTAGGCGTGATACATATCGATTATGAAATTATAATGCTAGAAGGCACTCTGCGCAATGTAATAATATATTTTTCAGACAATCACACAACGAGGCGCAAGCTAATACATAATATAAGCTGATTTCCTTAACATCCGCGTTCGTCTACCGCAAGCTAAAGCTTGTTTATTTCACGGCAATTACAATATTACTTCGTGTTCGTATACCGACCATCGGCCAATTTGCTGGGATGGTATGCGTGCCCATAATGGACACGTCGATGGATACGCGGAATTTATTAAGTATTAATATAGGCGATTTCCTCGAAGATACGACGTGGCGACGTCGCCGACCGTTCGCGAGCGATGGATAATCCATGAATACACGGTCGCAGAAGCTTGGAAATACTCGTGGCTTACAAAAAGTATTTACTGCCGGGCATTGGCCTCTTCTTTCTCTCTTATGTCGTTGACGCGGCCACACGAATATTCGGAATAATAATAATAAACAATAGGGATGAGAATCGGTGATGTAAACGGCGTCTAAATATGTCTAAATTTAACTTAGGTTATTAATAAAAGATGTCAAACACTTTGACTCAAATTTGAGTCATCTTCAGTGGTACAAAAATGCAATAAAGGCGTTGGTATCCGCGAGTTCAAATGATGAAAAACTACCCATAAGAAATAATGACGTGTCACGATGATGTAAAAAAGAGAGAGAACAGTTGTCACCGACTAAATAGACACAGGTGACAATGAGAATTACAAACGTAATAAAAGCAATATAAATCTCACTTGGACTCATGGATATATCCATTTTTGTACCATTGAAGTTGAGTCGAAACGTATGGTATCTTTTTATTAATAAAGTTACATTTAAACATGTGATTGCACACCGTTTACAATCACTGATTCTCATCTTATTATGATCTATCGTTATCATATCGGTTTTTTTTCTTTTAATATTCGGGATAATAACCCTTTTAATTCCTTCGATTTATCAATTTGCACGCGGATAATGCGCGTTTTCAAGTCGTTATACATCACCACTCATCGATACGCCGCAAACGTAACGCGTTATACTATCGTCATACGAACGGCACATGATAAATTGCCCACGCATTACATGTAGCGGATACGCCGGGCTGCATACGAACGTCAATGACTACCTCATCGCAGCGCCGCAATTACACCGCTAACAAAGCTCCCCGATTACCCATCACGTGCTAATCCAGAGAAAAAGGAAAAAGTAAAAATCCATCTTCCCGAGCGATTGGACGCAGCAGAGAACGTTTTTTTTTATTTTTTGGCTTTTCGTTAAATCAGTCGCGTCCCAGAAATTTATTCTCACGCGCGCGCGCGCGCGCGCACCCCCCTCCATACACACACACACACACACACACACACACACACACACACACACACACACACACACACACACACACACACACACACACACACACACACGCACACAAAAGCTATGGTCTCGTAATAAAATAATCTACTTAAAGCTCGTCTCTGAATACTGATGACTCCCGGTAGAAGTATATTTTTGAATGTATAATATTCGCGGAAAAACTTTTAACCTGCGTACTTTACGTTCAGCGCTACGTTATATCCGATTATCATCACATGTTAACATTCAACGCGAGCTTATATTACATTGCAGAATCCATATATAACCATATTTAGCCCTACATGTGCGATGGGATAGTCGGGCTTAAAGTGTTATCTAAACTGTCAATGATGCGGCAAACTCGCAAGCAGTAGCTCGATGGTTTGTAAAGCTTCAGATAGATGTACGTAGGCCTATTTCGTGAGCCAAATGAAGTTGTAGTGAACGGACATAAACGTATCCTTTTTTTTTTTATTTTTATTATAATTTTACATTCATGTTACTGCGTACTTAAATCAATGCGTCATTAAATCGATCAATGGGAACTTTTTTTAATCTCTTTTAATATAACGTTTCATATAATGTTTCAAAATATTGTTATCAGATTATTGATATCGATGATTTCTGAAAAAAAAAAAAAATGATTTCCTGTTATACAATTTGTGCCGTTTAATGATGGCTAATATCAGCCGTCATCGCGATCCGCCTTGACGTAATAGATAGATGTCTATCTGGATTAAAATATTTAATCGGGATCATTTCCGCAGAGATAATTCTCCGATCTGCACAGTTATTTAAATTTAGCATACTCATGAACCCAATTCAATACTTCTTGCAGATAGTCACTTATGTTTATACACATATTCACACATACGTGTTTCCGTTAATAAAACACTTGAAGAAAAGCAAAAACAAGTTACAATTCAGTTTAAGAATGATAAAAGAAATAAAAGTAAGAACCTCATACATATATACACGTTTGACGTAGATGGAGCAGGATAGGAAAATATATTAGCTTATTTTTTTTATTTACATCCCATAAAAAAAGTAATCCGGATCATTTCGATTGGTACTCTTCTCTTGCGCGGATCGTGGTAAAAATCCATACGTCAGATTTGACAGAAAGCTTTTATCAACGACTGCCCGTCGAAATGCTACGATGGCGGGAGAAGAAAAAGGAACGATCGACGAATGCCCTCGGTTAGAGGAGTCGAGGGAACGGGGAAAGGTACGGGAATAGGTGGTCGGGGATGAGAATCGACGGGTATATCCGTACCAACCACCGACCGGCTGGCACCGGTGCGCGGGGGAGGGGGAGGGAGGGAGGGCGGCGGCTGCTGGAATGGGAAAAACAGATAAAGACCTCGGCACCGGTCGGCTTCCGAAGACAAGACGAAGATAAATGACATAATATCGTGCCGGACCGGCCGATCATTGCCGTGGAAACGAAGTCGAGTTAAGTGAGAAAAGTACCGCGAGACAATTGATCTCGCGACGTTACATCGCTACATCGGGCGACAAGAGAGATCGATCCGATTCTCATCATGGAATATCGAGGAGATTCTTTCCCGAGACATGTCGCGTCACCTTTCGATGCTGTAACCATGCGCACACGCGTACATACGTACAGGCGGAGGACGAGGAGACGAAGGGGAGAGGGGGAGGGGGGGAGAGAGGAGGGGAAATAATCTAATTTTTTTTTCTTCACTTGACTTTACCCCTCCGCTCTTTCGCACCACCCGCTTTCAGCCGTGCTGAATTTTCATTACGAGTCTGTGCTATTCGCGATATAGCTCCCCCTGCGAGGGAGCGCCGAGCTAACGTTTACACGGCGAAGTTCGGGACGGCGGGTTCGCGAAAACTCGGAAGAGACGGACGCGTGAAAAGTGCGCCGCGCCGTGAGAGAGATCGCGCCGGAAAATGGAGCGCCGCTCCGGCACTCCGAAAGTCGCGGGGGAGGAAAAAAAGACGATCCTCGGCGGCGCGCGTATCCTCGAAACTACGACGGGCGCAAAGGCGTTACCCGAGAGACTACACCCGAGGCAGTAAAGGGGGATTGCACCGGGACACAAAACGCAAAAACGCATGAAATATAACTAATCGAACTACTTTCCCAAGACGTTTTCGGCCATGCCCTTATGAACCACCATGGCAAAACCCAATATCCTCTCGTAAAAGGGTCGAAAGAGCGAAATCGCCATAAATGCATGCGTGACTGAAATACGGCGTAGTAATCTTTACGAGATGTTGTTACTTGTCAGTTACCAGCGAAGGGGAATAATAACCTGTACTGTTACCGTATCCTGCTACAGATTTATTTATTAATAACAAGCTGTATAAATCATGCGATCGCTACTCAATTGCAGCACGTGGCATTTAGTGGCTGTGCCGACACTTTGGACAAGCGTGAGGAAAACCTCGTCATCCCGATAATTTTGGAAATCAGGTCTGTATCAATTTTTTTTTTTTTTTTTTTTTTTGAGGATCAAGAGACAAGACAATAGATAGTTTTGAAACAATAATGCTTTTTATTCCGTTCTAAAATATAAGCGGTAATTACGATAAAATGGGATCAGACGAGGGGAAAAATATCCGGCGGTTATACATCTCTCTTTCGAAAGCTTTCGAATACGAATATAATGAGGCCACTGATTCCGTAATGCGTCCGAATCGAAGATATAGTTCGACGGAACTGCGCTTTTAATTTCCAAAGCCGAGAACTTAACCGGTAACTTGATCCCTCGCCGTTTTCCTAATTGCCTGTTCTGTTATAATCGCGCGGCAGTATTTATTCGCTGGGGATCGCGCGGTAAATTCCCGCCTTCCGACCATATGTACCGGCGGATTCTGTCGGTTGATGATTGCAAATTAGAACACGAACGGGCGTGTAGGCTTATCGGGCAATATTGCGCATTCGAGTCTAAGTGCTCGCGGAAAGGAAGTTATGCCGAATAGTTCCTCGATTGGTACAAAACGAGCAGCAGCGCGTGGTTTTGCGTGCGTTTATTAGAGTACGCGTAAAAACCGCATTTTTAAATGCGGCTTATATATGCCGCGTAAAGATACCAACATTACAAATCGCATAGAGAGAGAGAGAGAGAGAGAGAGAGAGAGAGGAGAAGGACTCTAAAGTTAAAATTAAAATATAATAAAGAGATCTAAATGATTAGATTTGAAGTGACGATCTTTGCGATGGTACAATAAAACTTAACAAAAATAATGCATATAATGGCACCCTCATTATACCTACCTCTAAATATATTTACTACTTTATTTTACACGTGACGTCCTTCCCCCTTTACAAAGCGTATAACTAATCTTTACGAGCTCGCGCTAATGTTTATCGCGTAGATTTGCCGGCGCAGAAGATATCGTGGAAACGAACTAGTCGGCTTCCGCGACTATTACCTTAATTCGCACACTCGCGCGTTTCGCATAACATCTAAATTTCATAGCTCGCACCGCGACAGGCAGCGCGCAAATGCGCGCACCAGAGAGCGCGTGCATTAAATACCTACGGAATCGTAGCACAGCTCCTTGCCGCTTTACGGGGTGCCGTCGGAGGACACAGACGGAGAAAAGAGGGTGAAAGGGCGAGGGCGCTTATTAAGTTAGTCTCGGGGATTCCTGAGCGAGCGCAACGTACGAATTATACGTACGATTTACCTTCCTGCAACGTTGCGCGCTGCAACGACCGCGCTTGGATGCTGCGACCGCCACGAAGAGGACGATGGCGAAAACGACAACGAAGTCGTGAAAGACGACCGAACGAGGATGACGGAGGAACGAAGAGACCAAGAGACCGGAGAAGAAAAAATGATGACGACGACGACGACGACGACGACCGCGAAAGATGTCCATGAACGCCTCGGCTACGTCTCTCGGCTAGAGTGAAAGTAATAATAGTGAAACCTGCGCGAGGAACCGCGCATACCGGCACCGAGCGACGTGTATGTGAGTGGTGCTTAAGCCAGCTTTTTCGATACGACCGGTACTTAGATACACGCCGGTCTCGAGCCGCCCGCTGGGCTCTCCCAGAGAAGCCACCGCCAAAGATCCCGCGTCCTTGAGAAACTCGAGGAGGCCGAAGACGGCACGGTCGGCCGCCGCGACGACAGAGAGGAGCGCTCTCTTCCTCTTCGCGGGAGGAGAGGAAGAGACGATAATCGTAGAACGGATCTTACGATCTATCCTTTGCGAGACTCGACTTCGATCGTCCAAGACGATGGTCGTTGTGCCTCTTTTAGATAAAACGGGGCCAAAAGCGCAACGAGTCACTTTCATTTCGACAACATTTCGACTTCATTTTCCATCGCTTCCAGAAAATAACGCAGATATCTTATAAGAAATTTAGATATTTATATTTTAACGAGATCTTTTTTCTTTATAGTAAAATTATATTTAAATTCAATATATGCACGTTCAGTTTAATATATCTGATATTTAAAAAAAATGTTAGAAATTAATAGAAATGTTTTTACAATATATAATAAACTATTTATTATCAGCCATTTAAATGTAATTATTGTTATGTAACAACATTAATGATATATTTTGATGCAATTATGAATTATTATCAATTATGTTAGTAAATGTTTCAACATGTGTGTAGTAACTAATTATTGTTAATAATTGTTACATAATAGTATAATTGGTATGAAACACGACATATTTCAGTCACAAATAATTAAACATTATTTAACAGCCATGTAGAACTTATTTTATATCAAGGAATCATGACTTTTGTTCTCTCAATCTAGCCAATAATATTTTTAGCTTTGGATATAAATCAACGTAATGACGCTATAAATAACATATTTATATGAAAAGAAATTCAACGAATTTATGTTACAGCAATTTTGTTGGTAAAGTTTCTGTAATAAGAAAGGCTGGTATTTCAATTGTTCGTCAATTTATGAGTTGTTAGATATTGTGAAGTTATTGTTACGAGGGATACACCCGGAAATTGTTAGCCACGCTTGCTATTGATTTACAGGTAGTATCATGTTTAACCGTCCCTGTGGCCGTAATGGCATAATTGACGTTTTTAGTGTTTAAAACACATCGATTTTCTGCACCTCGGTAGTAGGAGATCCTTACATCGCATTCCCCATGAGATACCGCCGATTAACGCGTCCATCAACGTAGCTCGTGTAGGTGAAAGGGCATTGAAAGCACGCGGACGAGATATGCCTGTGCTGCCTATGACCACTTTCGTTTCTCGATGCATTCTCGCGATTTCTTTCTCTTTTCACGGATTTTTCACGTTTTCGCTTTCCACACTCCGAGAGCTGGCAAATGAACCTTCGGTCATCCGGAGCGACACGCTGAGAGAGAGAGAAAGAGAGAGAGAGAGAGAGAGAGTCGACGAGAGATTCCGGCCGAGAGAGTTTGCATCCACGTTGCTCCGTATAAATTCGCGATATCGCGAAATCATCCGACGATATATAGATACAGGCAGTTATATATACGAGGATATACAGCGTAAAAGTTGGAGCAAAAATCGGGTCACGTCGCAATATTTTCTTAAATTTTCTCTCTCTCTCTCTCTCTCTCTCTCTCTCTCTCTTTCTCTCTCTGTCTCTTTCCGCTGCAAATCTTTTTCTTCACGTATACGTACGTATACACGGGTACGTATGTATATGTGCACGTATGGGTATATACGCTGCGTGTGATGGACGAAGTACTTCAAGAACTTTTCGTGTCAGGTAGGTATGCAGAGCACTCGAAGGTGCTCCAAAAATTACGGACGCTTTAGTGCTTCGACGAACGAATTTAAACAAGAAATTCACGTCCGTCAAACGAGTCAAAACGTATTGCGAAAAAAAAAAAAAAAAGGGACAGAGAGAAATAAATTATATAACGGTGGTAGGCCACATGCCGAAATGGAAGGGCAGCAGCGGGCTATCGATTTCACAACCGCAAATAAAGTCGCACGTTTGGTCAGAAATGTCGCGAACGTAACGTTAAAAAGTAATCTCCAGATCATATCGTCCATGGCGTGTTGATAATAAAAAAATTAATAGAAACTGAGATTGCATCAATATTTTTTATATTTTGATATCTTTGAATTCTGGAGGGATCAATAACACATTTATATTGATATTTTAATATATTAATGCGATATAAAATAAAAAGTCAGATTACAGAGTAAAAAGAATTGCAATAAAAAAGCCATATTAAAATAAGACGACGAGCTTTATGAAGGATTGGCGCAGCAAACTGCCTTCAATATCTCGCGGATTAGTCTTTCCTAAATCAATATTCGATAAAATATTGGGAACAAAATTTCTCGTTTTAATATGTCTTTTCATCATTGGCAAACACAGACGATTAAAGTCATATAAAACTTATCAGTCTTTTTTCGTACGCTCTATTTTATAACGGTTCAAGTTTTAATATCGGTATTGCACATTCCAATCGCGATATGAAAGAAAAAAAACCACGATTTTATTTCTCGCATAGAAACTTAAATATCCGGTCAAGAAGATATATAATATGTGAGCGATAAAAACGATGAAGCCAATGTTTATTAAGGTATACGTGCAGTTCGGATATTATAAGTCATATTATAATTCAATTGACTAAACTAAATTATTTTATGACTTCCTTTTAAAATTTTACAATCGGTTTATATTCTTTAAAGTACAACGTTTAATTATTTAATTATTACTTTATTTTAATTCATAATACTTTCATGCTATTTCATGCCATCATGGTTAATCGTATTTCTTTGCGGAAAGGAGTTTTACATAATTTTGAAATTTTTAGTTATGATAATATATTATCCCTACTTACGTATGCCCCTTTAGTATTGTTTCAATTGTATTCGTCGCTATAGACCAGATGAAAACGGAACCATCCGCGGAACCAACCGCTATGTACTGTCCGTCAGGACTGAAAGCAGCCCTTGTCCAATCGAATCCCACTTTGAAACCGTCAGCGCTGAAAAATAAAATCAAAATACGACGAATTATTATTCCTTTAATATTCCACACATATACGAAAAAAAAAAAAAAAAAATCCACGACATACCTGAACGATCCAACAATCTTCTTCATCCGTAGATCAATCAGTTTCACCGTGTCATCTCTCACGCAACTCAAAAGGTAATTTGCGTCTGAAATCAAATAGATCCCTTTGTGATTTTCGTAATCGTGCGTAAGATTGAATAATATTTAAACTGTTTGCGTGAACGTTTGCGAGTAGTTTGCTGCAACTTGAGCCAAACAAATATCTCGTCGTGCTTCGAATACCATGAACCATCAATAAAAGCGATTCTACAGGAACGTACAGGTGACGCAAACAGTCCTAAGCGTTAAAAGATTTAATTACAGTGCAATAAACTTATACGGCCCGTGATTCGCCGTGCATCGAAACGATCCGTTTGCGTGACGTCCTTTCAGAGGACGTATCGATCGATGATGAAGAATGACGCCGGAGCATATAATATTATTTTAAGTCCTCCTTTAAGCGAATGTACAACGATGAACGATACAAAAATATTAGAGAGACGCGATATGCCTGCTTAACTGCAAAAGTTAAAAATCGGACCAATATCCCTCGCTCCACTTGAATTCATCCCGCGTTCCCGGCAATACCCGGGATTAATAGAATGCGATAGAACAATATATCTGAATGAAGTACCCTTGTATGAACAGGATGCACTTGCAGCTGATACAAATGTTTTGAGAACACTGCAGAATTGCGCGAGCCAATTCATTCACATCATTAGGACGTTGCGATAAAAAGCGAAAACGAAATAACGTTATTTGCGTAGCTGCGGATAAAATCCATAAATGAAATGCAATCGCGTAGCTGCTGTGAAATACCAATTAGTATCTTTCCTCATCGTATTAATTATCCAATGGGACAGATGCGTATTATGTACGCTATATAAAATTTATAATATTTCCGCTGTCCCATTTAACGCTTTAATTAAAATAACTGAAGTCCACTGTTTCGTATCTCTCCAGATACTTAAGATATTTTAGTTAAATCTAGTTTGTATTCAACCTTGCCCTAAAACACATTATTAAATCAAGAAGTACAGTCGTGCTTCAATGTTTAAGCTATCGTACGTACAGTTTGTAGTTGCGAAGTAATTATGAACTAGATAAAATCAAGAAACTCTCTGTACCTAAATTTAACTCAATACAGTTACGTTTTCAGTATTAATGCAGAGACATGAAAAGTCTGCAATTTTTACAGCCATGCTTAATATTAATTTATCTTTCTTTTTAAAATTACAAATAAATAAAGACTCGCAACATTAAATTATTATCAGTTTAATTCTATTGAAAATGCATATTTATACTTCTCGTAAAATAAAAAAATAGGTTACAGTTGTCAAAAATCGTCCTTTAAGCAATATTGATGATTTTATTGAATTATTTCATATAAATAATTGATGTGATGATAATAATCAATAATTATTCTATTTGATATTGAGACTTTATTTGATATTGTAAAATACGTGGAAATTACAGGTATACATAATACAGAATCAAAACCCTGTTGTGATGTTATACGTATGTATATAATTATTATTACAATGATATTGAACGATGATAGTCATTGAATTATAATTCGTATTAAGTATATATTTATGGAATAATATACTGTGTTAATCCGAATTTGAAATATCAACTACATCTCATATAAAATATAAAACAACAGAATTTCTCACGATAGTGGGTTTTTTTATATCATGATTACATACGTATCAATAATTAAAAAGATTTTTAAAAAAAGATTGATTAAATTAAATCAAAGTGAATTACTTACCGCGAGATAAATCTAAAGATGTAACTTTTCCTTCCAATAGAATGTCATTTGAGCTGGATTCAGCTCTAGTATCCCAAAACCTGATCCTTTGATCAAAATGACCACTGATTATCGTAGAGCCAGCTCCGTCCGAAGTTACGAGGTCATTACAACTTGAACCAGCGAATTTCGTCTCTATACCTGCAACACAAGTTACTTATCCTTAAAGGATGCATTCGTGCAAATGGATCGTAATTTCATTGCTTGATTATTTTGTGTACTTAATTAAACAGTTAATGCCTAAAAAATGATGGATGAAAAAACAATATCTCCTTCCGTCAAGTAAAATTTGTTAATAATTTTATATATAAATGGATAAAAAAATATGCAAAAAAAAAATTAATTATATAGATTCTTGCTTTTTTTTTTAAATATTCCATAATGTTGTAGAAGTAATTATTAGTGAAAATTCTAATAAATTTTTTATAATTTATCCACATGTAATTAAATTATTATAAAATACATTTGATTGCATAGATATCAATGATTATAGTCAAATTACGAATAAAAACGTTACTGATGCTGATAAATCTTTTGATTCGGACAAGCCTTCAGACGTAAAATTTGCCCTTCAAGGATAACAGTATATCATCACATTAAATGCACTTTAATTTGATTATATTGCATTCTGTATTTAATTTAAGCATTCCACAGAGTAACAGAATTTCGACGTCCTCGCGAATTGTGCATATACGTGCCGACTTTAAACGGAGTGAGTTAACAGTGATTGTATCGAATGTGAATCACGGCTGGTTTCCTCTTTCAAACTGTAGCTCTACCCAGTAGCAGCTTTCATCGATCTCCACGCTGAAATAAGCAGGATTTCAAACTTAATTTACGTCGGGAAATGACATTCGCGTCGCCACGTTTCCGCGAAGCTCTTGGAAATCGCCAGCGCGTCGCGGAAATGCCCGGCATCAAGACTGGAAACAGGATAAATTACGAGTTTTCCGCTTACGGGCCTCCCCCATTCCCCCTCCCCCTCCTCTCCTATTCAACCTTTCCTTAATCCCGGCCTTTGTACGATTACGAATCCGTACGCCGGTTTCCATTCTACTTTACTCGTGGCCCTACGTTAAATCAAACGTGATTTATCGTCCGATCGATTAGTCTGTCGAAGTTTCTACAAGCGGGACAAGCTCGGTTAGCGGATGATGTCCACCGTTGATGTTCCCATTCGAAAATGGTATTACAAACTCCAATTACTTCACGACGGTGTACCATGTCAACCATGGAGGAGAGCTTCTTCCTTCGCAAGCAAATTCTGTACATTTCGAAAGCGTGTATTTAATTACGATCGCGCATTCGACTGTTTCGCGAGATCGCATTCCGAAATTTCTGAGTCAGCAAAGACTGTAATTACATTTACTTTTTGCTCTTCTCCATTGGAATATCAAATATTGCGTTTCAATAATTTCATCGGGAACTTTCACATTGCGATTATTTATTTTTTCATTATTCTTTTTCTTCAAAAATTATATGTATTGTAATTTTTAAGAAAAAAAGATTCGAAAAAGTAAATAATAATAATACACACTGTATAATATAATATGCTATTTTACATATATAGCGTCGTAATAATAATTCAATTAAAATAATTTTTTAATGACTACTTGTCCCTTGTAAGAGAATGTAAATTCGAGTATGCATGATAACGTTTCCAGATCAGATGATTAAGCGTATATATTGCTTTTCCTCTACATATTACACAAGCGCTTTCGATATAATGTTACTTAGACGCCGATATGTTACACATATACTATATCGCTATCGGCGATATTTGCGTATATAGCGTGCGCTCAATTCTCGTAGTTCGATACAAGTTTCGCAGAAAGCGAACTTTACAAGCTTCAAACACGATGAGCAGGGCGCCTCTCTGGAAGCAATAAAATTTCTTTTAAAGTGCGCTCGTGCATAAAGAGAAACTTGTCGACAATTCCTATCTCACCTCAACGCCGCGCGGTTCACAGAGAGAGAGAGAGAGAGACAGTCTTATCTCGCAACAAGTAACCGTACCACAATGCAATTCGCAACGCGCCGCCTATCACGATTTAAGTAAAATACGCGAGACGCGTACGGCTAATAAACGTCGAAACGTAAAAATCATTAGCAGGCAAAACATATCTCCGCGAGTGCGCTACCGCGCGGCAAGCCGCACAAAGGGATTTCCACTGTAACTCGGAATAATGCGCAAACGTTTCCATTTGATGACTAGATTTGAGTCGTAATGATGATGACGGCAGGCCAAGAGTGTTAGCCTGACTTAATCATCGCTCCGTACACGTCCCTGTGATCACAAAGATGACGTTAATTTTTCTGATATCTAGTTAGACAATCTTCCCTTTTCCTCCGGTACAAATTTTTTTTTTTTTTTTTCCCCCTACAAAAAGCACGACATTTCTCCGGGGATATATCAACAATCTCTCTTCCTCGCGCAATACCGTTTCTTTTAATATATTTGAAAATAGCGTTTATTTTCAACAATAGTTTCGCTTAATGCATAGCGCAAAGACAGCAAACAGTACGCAGTTATACTTTTAATTAAAAATAATTGATTTTGCGGAATGTCTCGTAATTTTGCACTTTTAAAAATAAACAGTTTCTTCTTCAGTTTAATCTCTGGTAGTTGTGGTTAAACGAAGATGGTAATTCTAAAGAACATCAATTCTTGCACGTCGCGCAAGATTATCCACATCCCTTATCTATAATATAGTTCTTTATGTACTGGTCCTTAAGTCCAATGTATTATTCAGATAAGTGCATTATATATATATGCTATTAACGTACATCTATCCCTCAAACGAGGCATAAAGGATTACCGGCTTTTCGTGTAAGCCTTCTTCAACTGTCAGCCATGATAAGAGCTTTCGGGATGTTAATTTGCCCTCCTTCGTGCTTTCCACATTAATATGTATTTCACATTAATGCATTTGTTTTAGACATATGTTAACAAAAAAATATAATTACCTTCTAGATCTAGCAAATCACCTTTCATTTATCTAGGCCGGACTCTCCTTAATGAAAAAGTAAAATTTTATTATTTCGATAATTTCTATAGAAATTATCAATTCTAATTATCTAATAATTATGCTTGATATTAATTAAAATATAAGAGCTAATTTATTTTTGCGTATTCAATAACTCATATGAATCGTGATAACTCTCTACATTATTTTAATAGTTTTATTTTATTTTAATAGTTATATGTTTTTATATTTTGCAAAATTAAAATAAAGATAAATAATACATCAATAATACAATCTTTCTTGTATTTATTCTAAAAAAAAAAATCAGAAAAAAATTTATTTTCTAAGATGGTGACTTTTACAATGAACGCATTCTTTCTGGTTGAAAAGCGTGCGATGCACGCGTTAGGAATACAATGGCGGCAATTAATTTCTCAGAACGTTAGAGAGCATTTGGCACGTCTTTTCAGTCAGCGGCGAGCGCGTGACGCGGGGTGTTATTTCGTCGGTGCGGTGCGGAATTCGTCTGTCTGCGGCACGATTGTGTCCAGAAGAGTCGCTCGGGGCGTCCACGAAATTGCGCGGCAACGTGGCGAGGTAGATAATAGCGCGATAGAAAACAGCTGATCCACTTTAAGCGTCCTTTTTGTCTTAAAGCGTCCCGCGGTAAACAATAATTCACGCTTAAACGCCCTTTCAGCGCCGCTTTCCCATTGTGCGCGCGCCTCGCGTTCGGAGATTTATTTGTGCGAAACTTTTGTACAAGCACCGCCGGTCTTCCTTGATAGTTGGTTTTCGCTATTTTGCTGTAGGACCACGGCGGCAACAACAAAAGGCCACCTCGCGAGGCTAAAGCGGATGTCCCCGGAGTACCTGTGTGTATCCACGCAGGTATCCGCGTGCCTCGACGTGCGCACAATTAACTTGGACTCGACTACCGGGTGACCCCCGGCGAGACGACAGCTATAAATTACGTGACGAAGTTAAGCCACAGGTTAATTATGCCGTCGCCCCCTCCCTCCCTCCCTCCCCCCCCCCCTTCCCCGCCTCCCATGCACCCTCGCCGTTGTCGTTCGCGTTAACATAAAAGAGTAAGATTCTTGCACTCCCGCCTCGACTGCACGCGTTGCGCGACGGTGGAAAAAGTTTCGTATTTATGTAACAAGTTTGATGAGCCGGCCGCAAACTCAGTCGGGACGGACGATTTGTGATGGCGCTCGGCTTCTTACATTAATTATCGCCCGGTTAAAACTCCCGGTGCTGTATCACTTTGGGCCGACTTGATTTAAGGAGATACACTTTTCGAAATTGCGCTCTTCAACTTTCATAAGGGCTTGGCATGTCGCAAAGTAATGCAGTTCTCCCGCGTCCGTGCGCGAAACTTCGCACTTTACACTTTCTATTAGTATTAACTTAATATAAAAGACATGCAATTCTCGGACGCATTTGTGTTTCAGAAAATCAGTTTTAAATAATCTAACCTATTCATTTTACTTACAATTTTGCTTTAACTCTACCTTAATGACATTCATTATTTTTGTTTCTTTTTTTTATATGTAGTACATGACAATCGTATCTAAAAATCAAATGTAAATAAATTTACTAGCACAAAAGTAAATATACACACCGAAACGAGTCGCTTTTGACATGAGTGATGTTTTGTTCTACAACATCCAATAGTTGACTCTCTTCTCTCTCTCTCTCTCTCTCTCTCTCTCTCTCTTTCTCTCTCTCTCTACAATAGTCGCACTTATTTATCACTTAATTTGTACGAATGCAATTTTTGTCCGGAGTGTTTCAATAGGATGAAATAAAAGCAAGTTAACGACTTTTGTTGTTGAAATTTGTCATCATCAACTGTGCGTCGGTCTTCCTGTGTAGGTGAAATCAATTGCTATAACATAAAATGAACTAGTGTGACTAATTCCTGCTTCATCAAAAAAAAAAAAAAAAAAAAAAAAAAAGAAAAGAAAAAAAGAAAACAAAAAAATAAATAAATCTCATTCATCTTTCAAATCTCATAATCTAAATATAACAAAATAATCTAAATATTGTATATTATATGTCTAGATATCGGTGTTCATCGGAAGGTTCAAAGCACATATTACATTATTTATTACGTATCTAACGGATAATGATATTCCCCCGGCGAGATTTATTGAAATTCGGCGAGTAGTAGTTGTTACCGATACACGTCGGTTAATAACACAAATTGTTATTCCGCGCGCCGAGCGAACGGTAATTAAAGGTCGGGTTTAAGGCGATTTCCGGACTTTGCAAATTAATACTGCCCGTGCGCCATCGTATCAAGCAGTCTCTGCAGCTTTGTGTCCTCTGTCAATACGATTCCTCGGCTACCAGCTACCGTGCACACACCGCAGGATTCCGTAGTCCTGTTGACCATAGTGTAAATCGATATCTGGGCTCTCGTTCTTTAGATGGAGCGCCTCCCCCCGTTTCACAAGATTAGTCCGGCGCCAGGGTCGAATGTAAATCCCGAATACATTTGCGGGAAATGAGATCCTCCGTGGCCGCTATCTGCGCGCGTCCGGCCGCCTGCGTGCGGCTCGCTCAATTTATTTTTCGTGCCACTTAAAGCCCCCACATTTTCCTTCTCCGAGGACGCGAGGCGCGCGATCTAGGCTCCACCTCCGAGAATGGCTCCACTTTCATCCGGCTGTAAATTATCACTTTCGCCCCCTGTCTTCGGAGCGGCGCGCTTATCACCGTAGAACCGTCGCACGAACCATCGCCGGCGAAAGATTCCTCTATTTTACGGGCGAAAGGACCGCGACTCGATACGCCGAAGTCCGTTAGCTCGAAGAGCAAATGGTCACTGATCCTCGACAATTAGTGTAATAAATTTCCGAAGAGCGCGTCGAAGATTTCTGGCGTTCTCTATCGAGCACCGATCAGCAATGCTCGCGCATTCCGCTCGAAAAGAGAGCTTTCTGGGAAGGGGGAGATACATTTGCCCTTGAATGACGTGGAATTATCGTGTTGCTATTCTGGCCACAGTGACGATTTTCAATGGCTCGGAAGCCGCATCATTAGACCCTTACGCGGATACAGGTATAGCCCTCGTCCAACACCTGCCAGTCGAAGGTCACGATAATAATGTTTGCGAGAAAAGGCTCGTCTATCGCATCCGGCGGTTCGCGATTATTCACACCCGACTGTGGGAGAGTTGTCGCGTGAAATTAGATCATACAACGCGTGAACTTTCTAGGACAAAAGGGCTTCTAATGGCGACCGTACGCATTCGAAGTGAAAACTAGTGGATGTGAATGCATGTACTGGAGGATATAATTCTCATGCCGTCTGTATTCAAACAGATCCTATACAGATCAAAAGGGAGAAGCTCTTTGCATAATAGATGTAACGTACCAGGAAAATCAATATTAAAATTTCTATAAAAATGTATGCTATACATTTTAAATTGAAAAATATGAATGTGAACATTGAAGTAAGATTTCTATATTAAAAGTTTTAATATATTTTAATATATTAATATTGATTTTTCCAATACACCTATTGTGTAAAGAGCTTCTCCCTTTTAATTTGCATAGGATCTATTTGAAAAATATATATAACTCTATATATATATATATATATATATATATATATATATATTTTAAATTGTATCTAAATAAGAGATAAAGAATAACGCAAATTGAAAAATAAAAAATGAAAATCAGAAATAATGAAATAATGTTTTCCATATTTTATTTTTCTCTCTTATTTTAAAAACAAATTAGGTTTCGACATCAGGTACAAAATAGCAGTGAATAATATTCATTAGAAATTGATTAATGAAGAAATCTGAATATAACAGAGAACCATCTTTTATACTACCTTGTCCTAGATAAACCCGTGTTCTGGTTTAAGAGCTAATTAAGACGGTACTCTTTCCCCACGAGTAATGGATTTGTGATTAATTTCGCTTTTCTTTTCTGGCAGATCATTCATTAGATTACATGAGTCTGTCTTTTGTTATCCGCATCAATTCGCGCGGTGCTTTCACTTCGAGGCCACTTGAGGAAAGAATCATTAAAGTCATCGGGTTACCCCGTTCGGCCCCCTTCCGCACTTTATCTCCGAACGTATTTATTCGACCATCAGGTTGCAACTTTTTCCGAAATCCCTTCCATTATCCACAAGGATCATCTATTAAGAGCGTCAATATCCCCGAGATAAAGAGTTTTCCGTGCCGATGAGGATCGGTGCCAGGTGAGAGACTCTCTGGTGAGAGAGTCTCTGTTCTTCCGTGAAAGAATCTTATCAATTTAATTAACGCATCCAGAATGACGCAACGAACCGTTTGTTAGCCGACGGGGAGGACGGTTTTTATCCAATCTTCGCCATTATGGCGTTGATGCCGGCGCGCCTCGTACGAAGCCCGGGCCCGGGCATTATGGCCGTCATATTTTGCGTGGCGTGGTCCATTGTGCAGCCGCGTACGACATGCAACGGAATATGCATATGAATGACCATGCAGATTCGCATGGTTTGTTTTATTATCTTGGAGCGCTCGTAAGTGTATCTGCATTATGCAACGACTAATAGGGGTAATGGCCAACGTGATTACCGCTAGTGCCGTGCATTACTTTCGGCTCGTACCTTCCGTGCGATTCAGTTATGAGACGGAAATGTACGGAACGAATGTACCGTATTAACATTATGCAGCCCGATATGTCAGCCGCAAGAAATCGCCGCTTATTTTCTTTCGCACGCCTTAAAAGTGTGTATCGTCGTTGCACGCTGCAGGAAGTCCCCCCCTTCGGGATTTCGGGATTACTGGGCGAGAGACCTCGATTGTCGGCGAATATACGCAGATGAGATTCAGAATTGTTTTGCATAAACTAGTTTAATTAAAGTGCTTTAAGCCCCGGTTGGAGCCTCGGTGGAAATTCGAATCTTTGCGTTTACGATAGCTCGATTCCTTCTTTCTCTTTGTAGCAAGTGTAGTAAGATACTTAGAATACCTTGTACCAGGACGGTGATCGCTAATCTTTCAGCGATTTTAATAACTTAGCAAATTAATGTCTCGTAATCGTGATTATATCCTTATTAACGGATGTCCCAAGAGAAACACCGTTCTTTTCATTGCTTCCCTTTAATAGATAAAATAACATTCACTTACATGCTTTGCTGCGCAGATCCCAGATTTTTAAAGTCCGATCATAACTTCCCGTAACTACTTTCGACGGCTCGCCAAGAAACTTCGCCGCCATCACCTTTGCGCAGTGGCCCGTGAGTGTGTGCTGAAACAGAAATATAAAGATTCATTTACGTGAATCTCGGATACAGCACAAATAAAATCACAAAAAAAGATGAAAAGTGACGTCAAATATGCGTGCTCCATGCCATCTTGTGAAAAAATATTAAAAAATAAGGTTAACACATCGTTTAAATTTATAAGTTAAAAACTTGTACAATGTATAATATAAATGTTTTAATTTTCCATACATTCTATTACCATACTAAATCATGTCGCATATACTGACAATATTCGCTACTAGATAACATCTGCATCATAGCTATATATATTCTCAGGATGTATTCAGAATATTTACATCATATATATATATATATATATATATGTATATATCATTTGTAATATATTTTCTGAATGTATTCAGAGTATTCACGTAGTATACCATAGCTTTATATTTTTAGAATACACTCAGAACGTTTACATAATATGTCATTTATTGTATTGTATTCTCAGGAGAAACTCTTTGTTATATTATTATCCAGTGATTTTCACATCGATTTTATCCACTTTGAAAAAATTATATATTTCTGATGGAATGAAAGAATGTCTAAAAAAATCAAGAAAAACAAAATGAACAAAACATAATCGAAATAAAAAATATTTAACATAAAAGATTTAAAGACAATTATAATCTATCATTCGCGTTACGAATTTGCTTTGTTACAAACCAATTTGCTTAAATACAATTTGAAAGCGTCGGAATCATTGACGCTCTTTGCAACTGGAGGCCTGAACTTTAAACAGAGACTTGTTAGATCGAATTACATTATTATCCAGTGATTTTCATATCGATTTTATCCATTTAAAAAAAATTGGATATATTCCTGACGGGATGAAAGAATATCTGAAGACATCGAGAAAAACAAAATTAACAATATAAAATGACACACAACTTAAACTTGAGATAAAAAAATATTTAATGCAAGAAACTTGAAGACAATTATAATCTATCATTCGCGTCACGAATTTGCTTTGTTACAAACCGTTTTGCTTAAATACAATTTGAAAGCGCCGGAGTCATTGACGCTCTTTGCAACTGGAGTCCTGAACTTTAAACAGAGACTTATTAGATCGAGCACCGGCTTTCATAAGTTGATTTTCTCTCTTCTACTTTCGAGTTCAGCTCTGCTCGAGTATCGACGTGTTCGAAATGAGAAATGAATGTAGCTGCAAGGGACGGAAGTAGACCGACGGTATAAAGCATGCGTTTCCAACGGAATAGTACGTCATCCTTTAACGGTAACAAGAAAAGAGTTCGATTTCATTATTACTTTCATATTGAGTTGAACAAGAAAACTCGAGGCTGTCATAATTTCCCTTTATATTCCTGACATTCGCTCGTGAGCCATATCGAATGCGATATGGATTTATCAAAAATTACACCAACAGAGGCTTAAGCGACGGTCATAACGACCGTCACGATGAACGTAATACATAGACATATTACGATTAAATATATCGTCAGATATCCCGGGAGATATTTGTTGCCATTGACATGTCAACGACATCAGTTGTTATGTCTCTCTTTACTTCGAGCGTTTGCGCGAACGAGCATTAAACCGGTACGTCGACATCCATGGTGGCCCATTTTACGAGCAATTTTTTTTTTTTGATCGCGAGCTATGCCCGATATTCTAGGATTCTCTTATCAAAGTTTTTGGAAACGATATACGTTCGATGGTTCTCTGTTTTTTACAGTACAATCCCAAAAATGCGAGTCTTTCATTTTGAAACAGATTTTTTTTACCTGCTGCTCGTTTATTTATGCAAATGATTTCTCTCTCTCTCTCTCTCTCTCTCTCTCTCTCTCGCTCATTCGCTCGCTCGCTCGTTGATTACGCGTAAATTATCATAGCAGAGATTAGCTGTACATTACACATAATCATAAACAGGAAGTATCAGAATATTCGTGATAGCACAAAGTTAATTATGTCTAGGCGTTTCCTAACGACCGCTTGTCGATAAGGAATTTGCCAGCGGATGGCACCGCTACTATCAACCGGCACTTTACGAGTGAATAAATTTTTCAATGACAGCATGTATCCCGCGTTATATATTTATCGTATCCCGCATTAATGGCGCAAACTGCTAATGAAATTTCCAGGATGATATACGAAGTTCTCATGCCCCAAGACCGTGTGGCTTAATGGACGGGCGGGGTAATTCAAAAACGGGCGACGAGCCCGTTCGCGCTAATGTCAGAGTCCGAGTTTTACGAGTTAATAAATTACTCACCGAGGGGAAGGAAGGGAGGGGGAGGGTGGCGACGCACCCTCTTTGTTTCAATGTTGACGTATTTGCAACGTGCCCGTCCGCGACGGGCAATAAAATTATCAAGTGATATACGTAGCACTTACGTATGCAGTTACGTAAACACCTGAATCTAAAGAGCAATGCCGATCCCGAGTATCGACGGGATCGCTTTACAAATCAATCAAGCCGCGGGACCCGCCACGGGCGTGATTTAATGACTGCCAGCGCCTTCCGCGTGCACGCTTGCACGTCGTCGTTAAATGAAATTCTGAAGTTATCTCATATACGCTCCGCTCGTTCCTTTTTCTTCCGTCGCGTCGCCGTTTAATGGTGAAGAATTCAAGCGTGACGTCGACAAGGGGTGAGGCGGGAAAGCAGCTCGAGGGCTCTCTTCCGTGTAAGAGAGGAGGAACGTTAAAAAGAAGACTTCGCCAATTTTAAGGTGTGCGGGAGGGCGCCGGGGGGGGCTAGCACGCTCTTGAAAAATGTCCTAATGTAAATTAATGGCCCGGAAGTTTAGCTGGGAGGGCTATAACCTGAAAGAAACACAGGTAGAAGTGCGGCCCCTTCCCCGCCGCTGGTGTTATACCGAGCTGCAGGAGAACTTTACCCTCTTTCGCGAAGATGTCGGGGGAAGAGGCCACTGAAGAAAGTGCACCATAATCTAGGGTCTCGGGAACTTCTCCGAAAGTACGACGGTGAGGTCTACGTTTCTTCACGCGAACGGCTGAATGGACTTTACTTTCAATCGCCTTGTCCTGTTAAGAATGGCATGACATCGGCACAACAGCGGAAAGCGGAAGAATGCGCTTTTCAAAATTTTCGCAAAGCGATCTTCGATATTATGATGAAAAAGCGGATACGTAACTCTATTAACATATTTTAACAATTTAAACTCTTATAAACCGTTATGAAAATGAAATAAAAAGACATCTATCAAAATATTTCGCTTTATAAAACTTATTCACAAAAATTTTCCGATATTGCAAAAATTTTTCTAAAAATTCTTATTAAGAAGGAACTTACATACCAAATTTGAGCAAATGACTTTTCCTAAATTTAAAATTTTTCCTGTTTCACAATATATTTTGAAATTCGAATTTATTTTAGTGCACAAATTTTCTTCAAAGATTTCTATAATACACACGCATATACATATGTAGCTTTTTACGAGTAAACTTTTGAAGAAGTAACTCAATTTATTGCACACTTCTAACACCAGTAATGTTTTACAACTGTGCTCTTTCTTGCTTTCCTACACTAAATGAAATTTTTTTCAAGGAAATTTTTTTGTAGTTTCAAAACTTTTACATCCCAAAAAGTTTGAACATAATAAAAATTAATTGTTTCTGTCTTTATTTTGTAATTTATTAATATAAAAAGCAGTAATTTAATACAAATACGATCGGATAAGAATAGTTAAGTCAAAAATTTTCGCACAATGAAAGTAGAATTTATAAAGTCAGAGAATATTAAAATTTTAATTAACGTAAGCTTTTATTTTTAATAATCTCGGAAATTAGGATTACGACAATGACATATAATCCGTGGAAAAAATGTGGAAGTATTTCAAGTTTTATAGCGATATAGAAATTTCTTGTTCTAACGAACGTATAATCGAAAATACCTGCTGCGGCTATTCTCGGGAAAGCGATGGCAGCTATCCGAACATTCAATAATTTCGCATAACAATTTAGTAACTCTGTTCTACACCGACGGGGAGATAATTCGAGATTACAGGAAAACGCCGAGTGCGCGACCATAACGCTCTGGGCAAGTTTATTAACGCAAATATCCGAAAAGCCATAGTAATCCAGCAGTCTCGCATACGGATTGTATTTCTTCGGCGACGAGTTCGAGGAATCGCGCCGAGTTTCGTGAAACATGAACTTGTCCAATCACGCGATAATGCGAGATATTTCTCGACGCCCAACACGCGATAATATATATACGTATCCATCGTATAATAATATTATCATGTGACATAACATCCGAAATACCCACATCAAAGAAGGAATAGATAGAGTGCTTTAGGAGCATCAAACGCGAGCGAAGAAGCTCTAACAATCCGCGTGCAATGTGGTTTACGGTGGCGTCTTCGTTCGGAGTTTCTTTGCCATCGTGCATAAACTTGAAAGACGCCAAGCGACGTCAATCCGCTCAAATGTTAAATGTTGAACGCCCATAAAGCTGACTCCGAAAGCGGTATGTTTGTAGAGAGAATTTTGATTTCTAGGAAAAACCATAAGCAATAATTTCTAAAATTTATGTATCGAATTTAGATTTAATTCTTTACACGAACATTTTTCCCAGCGATGAAAAACGAATGGATTATTTAAATAGCGAATAGATATTTAAAAATTAAATGAAGGGAAGATGATTTTTGAATTTTTATGTCAAGGGTTGTCTTCAGGTTGCTCAAAAAATTTCTAGTCAAAGAGAATTACGAGATCATCACGTACTCTATAAAATCATATGATTTTTGATTTTTGATTTTGTCAAAAATAAAAACGTTAAACACATTACTGTTAATAAAAAAAATTAATACATTACCATTAATTAAATTAAATAACTAAAATAAACATTAATTAAATAAACACACATTATCATTAATTTTATGGTTTTTAATTTCTTTAATTTCCTTTTTAATTTTTTTAATATTTGATTTTTGACTTTTGCACATGAATGACGGAATAAACTAGCCTAGAAATACGCGAAGTATATGTCTACATTTCATATTCGTGTTATAAGAATCGTCCTGGGAAGATACACACCGGGGTTTGAGGAGTACGCGGCTGATATCGTCTTTTTACGATACACCGGGTTCTAGTCGCCGGTGAGGTGTACGTGGTGTGTGTGTGTGTGTGTGTGTGTGTGTGTGTGTGTGTGTGTGTACACCCGGTGTGCTCCTGCGCAATAAAAGCATAAACTTCTTCATAGTCCTAGTGCTCCATCGAGGGCGAACAGTAATGCGGCCAGCCAGAGAAAAAGAGCAGCAGCAAAATGGGAGGGAGCGAGGAGGATCCCTCAAGTTATACGGGGGCTTCAATTAAAGTCGATAAAAAGAGCGGCGAGGAAGCTTCCCGGAAAGCAACTAGCGATCCGCGTTTTATAGCCGCCGCACTCGCACGCGTTTCCGAACGCGCGTTCGCGCGTACGAATCGCGCCACCCTTCAAAAACCCCTTTCAAGGGTAGTCGAACGCTCGGATAGGTAAACGCGCCGTCCTTATTAGCCGTCGCCGGCGGTAGCGATTTCGCTCCCACCTTTGAATATGATGTGCTCGATAATCTTACGCTTGATCTCTATTGCCGCTCGTTAATTTCAGTAACATAGTTATTACCGCGCGAGGCGCTATGCTCGCTCCCGTAAAAACTTTCAAGATTTTAAATGAAGGCGAAGGGAATGCATATTATCATCGTATAATCACTGATGAGTATCACTTCCAAGATAGATAAAAAAGCATGTTGGCTGAAAAAAAATATTGCATAAAGGGTTCTTGTAAATGTATTTCAAAGCACTCTCCCTCTTTCCGTGTGTTCAAAATAAAACGTATTATGAATAAAACATATTATATATTATGAATATAGATATATAAATAAATCTGTGCTTTCAAATGATTATCGCAATAGGATTTAATCAATGTAACAAACATTACTAGATCGGAAGTTGCGTACTTCTCGCCCACACCACCATACCTTATGAATATCACTTTCAAAAAAATAAGTACCATGTATTCCTCATAAATCAACACCAGCTGACTTGCCGTCGCCTGCGGCAGCTCATGATCCAGTCAGACGCTTTATCTCTCAAGATCTCATGGCATACAGCTATTTCCTATAGAAGCTAGATCGACTAGACAAACATATGCGAAAAAAGTCGAGAGAGTTTCGACTACATCATTTTTCAAATTAATACTTCAGATACGGTATAGATAAAAAAAAAAAACTTTTTTAAATAGGCATCGTCATTTAAAAAAACTTTTAAGGTCGGTTTACACGTCGGTTTGGAATATTCGCGATTTGACGTTGCTTTATCTTCCGTATCTTTTTTTTTTATAAAAGTTGAAAATTTAATTCTTAAGCATTTAAGAAGGAATACTGACAGATATCCAAACTGTGTTCATTGGAACACAGGCTATTTCGAATTAAAAGAACAAACCAAAAAAAGAGAAAAAGCTGTGGCGCTTCCGTTCCGGAGCGACGCGGTTGTTTCCGTTCGAGCTCTCGCACTTGAATTCACGCATACGCTTCGGTGCACTCTGCAGCAGGGCCTCAAAAAGGGAAATCGAATAAAATCCCAGACTGCATGATAACTCATTCGCAAAAGGGTTAATTATATTTAAGGGTTAATTATATTTAATAGCCACCAGCTAAATATTAAGAACGAATTATTACAAATTATTGACATATTTTATTTATAAAGTACAAATATACAAATTTAATATTCCTCATAATTAATAATAGGCAGAATTATAATGTGATATGTGTTATTATCGAGCGATTACTATTCCCTCACGTAATGACAATTAAAACTTTTGCATTGTAAACGCTAATATATAATTTCACGGCAATTTTATATGTCTACACTAAATAATGTTATAAAGTTACGAATAATAATGCATATTATTTAAATTATTAACTAACAATGAGACTCCAAAGAGGATGATATATTGATGGAGCATTGCTTTTGTAATCGCATTGGTCAAAAGATCAGTGAACCATTAATTTCAAATGTTGTTGAATTATTTTTATTTAAAATAAAATCTTATAATGAAATAATATATATTAACGCAAACATAATTTCACAAATGAAAAAAATGATGAAAATGAGACTCGTTGTTTGTAAAGTAATATGAGAGAATTAACTCGAGCACATTAAGAAAACAATTAATGATAAAAAAATTAATCCCCTGGTATTTTAAATAATTAATGTTTCAAACTTTATTTAGTCTTCATCAGCATCAATATCTTATGATATATCGATATGTTGAAGATTGAGCCCAAATGAATATAAAACTCGATGTTTAGCTTAAAATATCATGGGATTAATTTTTTTCATTATTAATTGTCTCCACTTTAATTTGCTTGAATTTGGCCGTTAATCTTCTCACATAACTCACTAATATTTTAACAGAAGAGGATGATTGATTATTACATGGATGACAAATAGGCAAAGTATTGATTTTCATACGTTGCAGTCGGTCGCCTCCTTTGCGTGAACTATCACTTATCGCGTTGCTAAATATTCGCAGATAATCTTCCATCAGCATCGCATTGTTTGCTAATGCCGCACTCTTTCACAGAGGCAGCTGCCGTCCGAGTCGCGAGATTCGCACCTAGTAATTTTACGTAACGATTTTACATCCTATTTAAATTACGTAAACGTGTAACGTAAACATAACGTAATGATACAAGACGGGCCGTGTAATAGCCATTGTAATAATTAAGGCGGCTGCTATGTCCCCGAAGAAACACGTTAAACTCAGATATGAAAACACATAACACCGGTGGTGGAGTTAAGCAAATCAGGAGTCGTCCCCTCCTGGCAAACATTTACCGATACCTTCGCGGAAAGCGTCTCGCATCGCGGGACACGAGAAACTTATATGCCTCGCTCTAAGCAACTGTTTACACATAGTAGAATGCTTGCACGCGAGTCGAGCACGTCAGCTATACCGCGTTCTCATCGTTCCTCACTGCCACTTCGTTAGTACAGGCTCATGCCGGCGCGTGTTGTTTCCGCGAAGCAAAGTATGTCTTATCGTCGCACCGTAATTATACATCTATCCGTAACGACAATTCCGTTTTAATTCACCGAGAAATGACCTTGCAATCATCGCCGACTCGGCAAAAAGATAAAATCATCCGCTCTCCGTCGATCGCAAAAAACCGCACTGTGCCTCCCAATCAACGATATTCTCTAAGTGAGTTGGCAAAAAGCACGCGAAATTTAATGCACGGCGTAGACGTCGTATGATTGACGTATCGGTGTAAGAAATTTTAAATTTTTAAAACGTTGAACGCACACACTAAACCTCGATATGACGAATTGTATAGATGATGGATTGAATGATCCTGTCAAGAGTGAATAAATGATCGGGATTTATTGTAACTAGACTAGTTTCGATATAATCGATTGAGATGTTAATTTATCTAAATAATTTTATGGAAAATATTCTTCTTAAGAATAAAATAAAACTTATGAGTGAGATTAACTATGATTTATATGTTGATTTATGCAGACAGTTTGAAGAATAACAAATTTTTATAATAAAATTAAAATAAAATATGCAATATTGTATATATTTCGTAGAATATACAATAATTAATTTTTATATTGTATGACATAGTCGGCATATATTTTGAGCTGGTGTGCGCAAAATATTTATTTGATAGTAACAAAAAAAAAATGAGAGGAAAACTTTACGAAAATAAAAGTAAAATATGTAATATGATCATTACGTAGCAAAATGATAAACTTAACTGGTATCTGCAGATATGCGGATTATACGACAACATGCATTTGTACAATTTAGGTATCACGAGAAAGTACGATGCGGTGCTCATCATGATTTAATGCAAACTGGGCACGCCAAGTTTTTGTACCGCAACTTGGTGTTACTTGTGCGAATTCTGCAGTTATAGTTGTAGTTGTAGTTGAACCGGCTAACACTCAGCCATATATTTGACTAGCCGCATAAATTTTACATCTGTTCCCGCGGTCGATGTTATTCGTCTTATTTTTTTTTTTTTTTTACGGGAGAAAGAAGAGAGGATATACAGAATATTGTCTCGCATTTGTCAGATACATGCGCATATGTGCGATAGGAGATACTGACATTGATACTGACGTCCAAATAAAAATATTACTACAAAATTTCATTGCCGTTACTCGACGTTCAGCTTCTAAAGCTGAAATTAAGACCCTTTTAACGTTCATCTTAACGGCGGTATAGCGCGAGGCGATTCTTTTCGCGATGTAATTACAGACGGCCGCGAAGAATAATTTTTCGACGCGAAATATCGGCACGAAACGTCGAAGGGTCAAAGCCGAACTCCAATTAACCCTGCGCCGCGCCGCTTGTGTTGGGCGCTATTCGATTTCTACGGGTATAAATGCCGTTAGCCGCCGTTAAACGCGGGTTCTGAATATGTATTTATACCCCTCGAGGCTACGAGGAAACGGAAGGTAACGTACTCGGGGATCGTAACCGCGTAGACTGGAATTTTAGACTTCCGGATTCGTCTTTTATCGAGGAAGTCCGTCGGTGCGGCTTGTGCGAACAGTACTTTGACCTTGAGAGTCCGCTAGACAGGGTGAAAGCGTATCATCGCGCGCATTCTCGAGACTCTCGCGCGTAAGAATTCGGACGTGCGTCACGAGACTGCGTCGCGGAGACCGATTGCAATCTTCCTCGCGCAACGTGAACGACGACGAGAACGTATTCAATATTAATGAGAACTATAGGATTCTAATAGATAGGAACGCTGAAGAAAATGCACATAGCATTACATGATATATGCATTCATAATACAGGCACGCACCGCGCATGTTTTTATCTCATTGTATTTTCTTGCGTGGCGCTGTATACATTACACGTTAATGTAAACCACTTTAGTGCTGTCATACGGTAACGACAGGAGGAATGATGAATTGATAAGCGCGCACGTTACACCGCGGCTTTACGGTGATCGCCGGTAAAACTCGTCCCAAATGACTAGCTCACGGTACATAATAACCATTTTATCGTAATAGATGTAAATCGATTATGCTTTTTCCTAACGTCCGCCGGAAAATTGCGTGACGGTGCCATTAATCAAATTAGTCATCTTAGATGTATTCGACTACTCAAAAACGCCCACGTCCGTTACCGTAATTAGCGTTCAACGTGATTACCTTACTCTGGGTTTTATAGTAATATGAAGTTCGCGTTCGCGTTAGCATTATTAACCTGAGATGAAAATCAGATAATTGTATTTACTATTGAAATATGCGATGAAAATGAAAATATAAATTGCCATAGTCGTATCTAATTAGCACGCCTGAGAATATGATAATTCTCTAGTGCCCTATGAGAAATACAGTTTCCTGACACTGCTCGGTTTCAATCTTCTTATTTCATTATCATCACTAGACCAAGCTAATCTTGATCCCGTTTCAAGTACATTTATTATTATTGAGCAAAAAAAATTGAAAAGAAAATTTACTTACTTTTAACTGCGTTTCTGAATTAACTTACAAAAAAGGGGAAAGAGAGTAAGATGACGATTTGCTAATATTTCTAAGCTAAAAAAAATAACAAGTAACGAGTAAATGCCAAATTATTAGAGATTTTTAATAATAATCTGTTGTAATTTGACTTTAATCTATTAATGACAAGGAATAATATATAATATAATAAAAAATATATTTTGAATACATCCTATTTATACATTATTTTGTGATATTCTTTCGTGAGGAATTACAATTATAATAAATAAACAAATATATACATGTAAATGTATATATATTTACTTTCTCTATAAAATTACCGTAGAGTACATCTAAAAATGCAAATAATAATATCATTATTTTCCATTTTTTATATTGTAACATTTTACTAAATGGATGAGTAAATATAACGGGGTAAGATAATGAGTGTCATGTAAAATTAAAACATAAAAAATTAAATAATTATTTTTATTCTGCCTCTAATTTTATCTCATTTTAAGTTGTGTAATTATAAATAATTATTATTTTCGTTATTGTCTAGATTTTATTTTTATAAAATTATACTATTATAAATAACATTCTTTATTCATAAGTATTATCTATTTATATTTTATTATATTATAATAATACGGAATAATATAAAAAAATTCATAAAAAAATTAACTTTTATTAAAAAACCCTTCATCATCTTACTAAAAGTCATTTTATCTGCATATAGGAACAAGATGACGAAATTGATAGGTCATCGAAAAATGTAAATTATACAAAATTCTAATTTATTTATAAATTTTTCAATTTCCATGGATGATAGGCAAGACTTTAGCTAATTAAAAAAAAAAAAAAAAAAATTAATTGTTATCTATCACCATGAATTCAGAATAAAGACAAAGTTAAGATCGTCATCTTACATCCTCCCCTTTCTCCTACAATAAGATTGTACCGTATCCTTGGAGACGTTTTATACATCGACCTTGAAGTAACGTGCAAAGGAACGATTCACTAATGTTTATGCAAAATTTTTGCGTGATGGCGTAAGGAAATGTATACGCGCACGGAACAAAGAAGGTGAAACTCGTACGGTGCTGTGCGCCATAACGCAAAGGCACTTGAAGAACTTTATCGAGGAATACTTGGGCGCAACCCAAGTATTCACTCGGTTCCGTCTCCACTCGCGGCCTATAGTCAACCTATATTCTCAAGGCTGCATCGTTGAAAAGATGGAAAAGGCCATTTTCTCCCATTTGCTCTTTCGCGCCGCCTCCTTCCTCTTGCACCTGTATATAACGTGCACACGCGAACGGACACGAACGGACCACCCAGTTTTGTCCAGAGATTCGCAATTCTACTCGAGTGCCTCGCACGTACAAAGATTTACAGCGACGTATGTAAACTCGCACACGTACCTGGAATTTCTCTAATTGTAAAAAGCGAGAACAACGAGCGAGCGCGAGTAACGACGAAAATGAAATAGAGCGCGCTATATCGTTACGTGCGCGCGTTACGATTAATCGGAATTTACTTGGGCGCGCTATTTGCAGAAATTAGCGGGACCAGGCTGTTATGATCGAAAGATCATAATTCAATCCGGGCGCGCTACTGTGTGTGATCACTTTCGCAAAACGAGTTTTCCCGCCGCATTCCGATGGCACGTGTGGAACGCTCACCAGTATTTTCAGCACTTGACCGGTTTCGGAATATATAGCGAATGCAGGAAAAGGAAGGAACGCGAAATGAGTTTTCGTATTCGATCGGGACATTTGAAAGTTCGAGCATGTTTGTCTTCGGAGAAAGCCACGCGCATCTAAAAATAGCTCGGGCGACATTATGGGAAATATTTGGACGCAGACATGCAATTTTTGCCGAAGAAAAATTTCACACACGCGCGCATATCGTTTTTGTCTTAAAGTTACGACCGCCTTACACGATGAGGAAGAAAAGCACTTGAGAGTTAGCACAGATAAATAGCACAGAGGCTAGTGGCTAAAGTATCGACTGTTTGATCTTCTCGTCGAAGAAGCGCATCAAGTGCGCGGATGTCGATTCAGTTGTGAGAACATTTCTTATCAACTGCGAAGATAAGCAGTTTTACGATTAATTCAAAAACAAACGTAAGTGCGAACTTCATATTTTTGTAGCTCAAAATATATATACTTTAGATATTCTAGCATGCATTTACGTGGTTTTATCACATAAAAAAAAAAATCGTAACTGGTCAATAAGTTGTAATAAATCGCGGGATATGAAAAGAAAAAAAGAGCCACCGAAAGATTAAGCGTTCCGAGCCTGTTCTCGATGTACCCTGATTTGTATCTGGTAATAGCATCCAAATGTACGGCCCCCCCCCCCCCCGGGCTAACTCGGGATCGGAACGTGATCGGTTTTGATACCTAAATCAACATCCCATTATTCCCAGCGATGGAAGAGATCTACCGAAGATTTATACCGTTGCATACACGAAGGGGGGAGGGGGGGGGAGGGGGAGTACAACGCCCTGAATTTACGCAAGATTAAGTTCTATATTACTCCGCTACCGCAATTATGCGCGGTATAATACCGCGCGTATATTCAATGTGTCACGATGAATCGGCTTTCTAATCTCCGTAATGACATAAACATTTATAATTGTAGATACGGGGCTCGTTTCGCAGCCTCGGGGCAGCCGGGAGAGCCGAGAATGCGATCACGCTTGCACGATCTCGACCGGGGCGAGAAACCAGAGTACCAGGCTTGCGTGCGCTTACATCACCGTACCCGTGACTCTCTGACGTGAGGGCTAACAATACGCAGCTGCGCAAAAAGTGTGTTTCAGTTCGTCTGCCACATTAAAAATGAAATGAAAGATATTTCTCGATCTCTTCTTCTGTTCTCTCCCCTTTTCGACACGCACAGCTTACCCGTTCGCTATAATTCGCTATATCTCTCTTATAAGTACTACCCACTTTTCTTGGTACCACCAAACACACAGCACCGAAATGAATACCGTTGAGTTGAATTATAAGTTTCGGAAGTAAAAAGAAATCATATGGCATCGAAGCTGACTTGCCGTTTCAAATTCTTGATGAGATTTCTTCTGTATGTAAAAAAAAAAAAAAAAAAAAAAACGCGGGTTAATATCGTAGAAAAAAAGTAATCAAAGTTAAAAAGTGATCATAGCCAAAAACGAGTGCTTGGTATTTTCTTATTTAAATTTGTACTGCTAAATAAAAATCAAAGCAATGGTATTAATTCTACTATATTTCCGATTCTATTCCAATTTTACTATATTTTAATGAATCTTTATATATATATATAAAATTTTAATAACTTTTAATATCTATATAACATTACTAAGTGTTTTTGCAATGTCCTACAATAGAAAATCAATAGTAACAGTTATCATTATAAACGATAATTCCGAAGCTAATTAAACGCGAGTAATTATAGCGGCGCATTTATCACTTTAGCGACATATTTGTGGTCGATTCTGCTAATAATAAAATTTTATTAAACCAGTAACACATTAAGCGTACATATATCTTTAAGGACACTTATTTTTCTCCATTATTAATTTCAGTCATCGAGTAATGGTAAATTGATCGAAGGGCAACGGCGCAAAAGTGGATCAAATCAATAAGTCGTTGCATATAAAATTAGGTATGCTGCGTATTGTTGATAACTCGTGTTTTTATGTAAGTAGTAGTGATTCACGATTATATCATTTTCTTCGTTCGAGAGAGCATCAGGCTTCTCAGACAAATCAAAGAACACGCCGTAAAGAAACGGTACGTTTAGCGGAGAAATAGTTTAAACGCGCAACGTGCACTTACGTGAAACTGAGAAAGTACATATGTACATTTTCAATTACGTACCATAAATACGATATTGCTGCTTCAGTTATTACGGCCGCGATCATTAATTATGTCTACGAAGATACCATAAGATTAACCGAGAGCGATTAAGTTCAAATGCGTGTTCTTCAAACGCGAATCTTCATGGACTTGGACTTGCAGCTCAGCCTCGAATCGCTCAATTAATATCGTAATCGGAAAATGGCATAATTTAAAAGATCCGACGGCTAATTAAGTGCGAGCGACGTAAGAGCGTATTAAGGGAGCACGGCCTTATTTTCTCGTCTCTCAGTTATATTTTATGAGTGCCATAAAAGTCGAACGGGCCGCAATGGAGAGGAGAAGGGGGAACACATCCCCTTTATTTGTCCGATACGTCGGTTAACAAAGGATGATCGGCTGTAACGATGATAATCAATCGTACGGTCGGTATGAAATCTGCGCGAGCGGAGTAATTCAACGAACGCGGAACCAATTAAGAGCAAGTAATACCGCAGTGCATTAGAGACGCCGGCGCCACTTCGCGAAGCATTAAGCACCCACGACCCGCCTTGTACCGCGAATCAAACGCACTGAATCAGCGGAAACCAGCCGGGGCCGGGCCGTCAGTCCCGTCGGTGAAATCTTCCACCGTATCCTCGACACCTCCCCAGCTGGCCGCGGCCGCGGCCTCGCATCGTAAGGAGATGCGTCGAGAAAGAGCCGCCGGTTACACGAGGAGGCGTCCAAGCAAAATTACGCGCTTCCATTGCCGATATCCTTCCTAATTATTGGATCGGCGAATACCATCGGGACGCCCGATATGACAGGAGGGATCGGTCCTCGAACGGCGCTCGAACGATACGCGCTCTGGGGTACGCCGGAAGGGGGCCGCAAATAGGACGGAAGAGGAGGAGGAGGAGGAGGAGGAGGAGGAGGAGGAGGAGGAGAAGAAGGAGGAGGAGGAGGATGCGAACGCTGGATGAATCTAGGCGGCGGTTATTTAGCAGAAGATAGTGGAGCCTACCGCGAATGCGCTCTCCGGCGCGGCACATTGCTCTCTGTCCAAGAGCGGCGAGGAGGAAGAGGAATACCGAACTAGGAAGACCTAGCGGGAGAAGGGGGGGCAAGGAAGAGAAGCGGATGACCGAGAAGAAGGATCGGAAGGAGGAAGAGGAGGAGAAGAGGAAAAGACTCTCAGCTGCCAGGCGCTTCACTCGAGGCGCGTATATACACCGTGGGCGCCGTTGCTGCGGTGGAGCAACACACCGCGAAGGCAACACCGAGTCAACGGATGAACGGTAGGCAGGCTTCTCCACGTACTCACGTATCCTACGTACGTACGCAAGTAACATAGCTAACGTAGGTACGTACGTAGGTAGGTACGTACGTACGTGCAGTCCGGCGCGCTCGGCGTCGGGGGAGGTTCGTTGACCGCTGTGTGACTCTTGCCTACCTCTCCCTCTCCCGCAGCTTTTTCCCCCTCCCGTTTTCTCTCTCTCCCGTCATCCTTCTCTCGTTCTTCTCCTCTTCTCTCTCTCTGCTCTACCACCTTAACGCTACGTGTATCTCGTTCCGTCTCTTGCCGCTACCGCCGCTCCCCGTTACCCCGTTATCCCACTCCTTCCCGTCGCCGCTCCTCTACGGCCTTGGCGATTCAATGCCCGCACCAGATAACTCCCCGTCCAGATAATAGATTATTTCATACGTGTAACTAGTCGTTGGGGGGGGGGGGGGGAAGGGGCAGTAGCGGAGGCCCTCCGTCCCCTCCGCGCGCACCATTTCCCCTATCGGCGAGCATCGCTCGCCTCCGCCGTTTCGCTCCGTTCCAGCGCTCCGTCGTCCTCGCTCCGTCTCGCACTCGCGCGAGCGCTCGCACGATGCGCGACCATGTCCGTACGCTACATTACCTGCCCGGTTATACGACGTTACCCGGAATGATCCTCTTATCGGGTGCGTACACGTACGCGCGTACTCGCGCGCGAGAGGACGCCCGGCGAACGCGCCCTTGGAGGATTCGCGTGGAGGATCTCGCGCGAGTTCGAGGTCGCCGGTCGCAGATTTCAGGGCCGCCTCTTTCTCTCGCAGGTGACTGCCGCGGATGCGCGGTAAAATTGATGCGCACGTCGGGATCCTCACAATTTTATTTTCCGATCGAGAGTATGCGCGCTAAGTAAGTCTGCTTTCAATCGAGAGAGAGATTTCAGGCCGGGCCTTCTCGCAGATGCTGAGATGCTTTTAGCGAGCCGTAAATTAGTCATGGACAATGCGATGCGCTGAATGCACGTACCTCGCGAGACGAAAGCGAATTCCGTACAAAATTCCGTCGAAATCACTCTCAGGAGCTTTTAAGTAGCTGGAAAATATAAACATTCCGGTATACCGGTAGATCCTGAATTGAATTTCGCTTCCAATTAAATCTCTACAACGATATCGAAGCAATTTTTCGCTTTTGATACGCGCACAGTAATTAAAAATATGTTGGAATTAAATACCAAGGCATAAAAACAGAATTTTTTCATTTTTAATTAAAAAATTGTGTAAAATCTCTGAAATAGAAATTTCAACTAGCGTACGTGCTATCGAATTCTGAAATGTTTGACAATAGTTCACAAGTATTAATATAACTTGACAATTATGTATACTTAAAAAGTGAAAATGAAATATGTCCATTCATGTGCATTCTAAAATTTAAAAGACAGCTTATTATTCCTAAAAGAAATTTTTTACTTAAAAGAAATTAAAAAGCACTTCTTGAATGCTTAATATATAAGTAATTATTCGAATATTATCTTTGTACCACTGTTTTCTCTTGCGTCAACTTAAATATTTTACCTCTTTATAAATTTATTCTTCACATAGGTGAAATAAAAAAATAATACTATTATATATAATATTTAAATTGTTATATTAACCAAATGTGTAAGTTTTTATAATAATTTCTAATTTATACAACGTTTAGAAAAATACAAATATCAATATTCAAGGAAAAAATTGCCCTCGTATTGCTTATAAATAATAATTGCTAATAATAAACCTTTGGGAGAGTCTAGCAATTATTCTAGCAGTATTTTTAACAAACTGACTATCAATATACATGTCATATGTACAAATGCAATAATAAACGTCAGCCATCTGAGCACCGTACAACCGTCGTAAAAGCCGTCAATGTCAACTTTTATCGGAAATATTTACAAGATACAACATCTGCAAGTGGTACTTTCTCCGCGGCTGTATTTTTCCCGAGAGAAAATTACGATTCGTATAACAGATCAATCCTCAGAAAAAAAAAAAAAAAAAAAAAACCGTTCAAGTCCAGTTTCAACGGACGACAATTAAGGATTCCATTAGGGAGATGCAGATGTTTTCGGTCCCTTTCACCTTCTCGGCGCATAATTGATGGCTGGACATCGTCGTTGCGAGGCAGCTCTCGCGCGGAAATCGCGCGCACCAGAGGCGTGATCGCCCGCGGGGAAAAAACGTCGCAACGCGGAAAAGCATCGCGCCCCGTCTGTACGACGAGGAAGTTCTGTGCGCCGACCTTAATGCAAATTCTCACTCGTGGCAGGCGCGTTCTCTCCTCTCCTCTCCTCTCCTCTCCTCTTCCCCTCGCGCTCCTCTTCGCGGCCGCTCGATCAGAAGTCACACGACGAAACTGATCGCGCGCGCCGCGGCAACGAGCGCGCTCTTCTCCCTACGCGAGGATCAGAGCGCGATTGAACGAGACCGGAATCTTTCCGCACCGGGGCCTTTCCTTTTGCCTTTCCCTTGCCCCGCCGATTCGCATATTTCCAAGAATCTTATTTATATGCGCACGCACGGTGTATGGCTTATCATGGATCGAGGCATGTTCCTTCGTACCTTCAACGATACGAATGCTGGCGGAATGCGCGCTGGCGATACCGCGCAATGTCATCGGAATTAGAGATTTTACTTTCGGCGAGGATTCTGCGGGATTTTCCGCGGGGAGAACTTTCTCTCGTTAAGATTAGGTAGGGATATTAATAATTGTAGAATAAGCGCGCGTATAATTCAAATAACACTGGCCAAATGTCAATTATATCGTTTGAATTTATACACTCGATTAAAACGGAGTATATCGGAGATAATATCCGAAACTAATCCACATGGCGGTCTCTTTAAACTTTCTACATGCTGGTCGTTCTCTCTTTTATTCTTCTAACAGATTCTACGCGTAGGGCATCGATGCCAACGATCCGTCCGTATCGTCGTATATACGAACGTAGACGAAGTCAAAGAGATGATGGTTTCTTCATACCCATCGTAAGTTTCGCATACCCATTCGTATCAGGTGTTATGCATGCCGCATCGTCGATTGAATAAGTTATAGGCTGCAAATGGGGGAAGCATCGTATGTTAATGTACGCTATTACCTCCCCGTCTTCCGCATCTCTCTGCCCCCCCCCCCTTCCCCCTCGACGTGTATGTGCGAATTATTCGACAAATCAAACGGCGGCCGAGCGAATTACACGTCGTATCACACAAGGTGGAAGGTGGAAATTGACTCGAACCAGTTTAATGGTCAGCCCCCCTCCCCCCCTCTCCCGATTTGTCCTCTTGGTAACTTTACATTTATGGAATGGGAGCACGGGGACTGATCCTGTCCCCGTAAGTTTCGCGCTCCGCGACCGAAAAATAAGTCTGGGTTGGTCGACGCCCGACGATGTCGGCAGTTACGCATACTTTCATGGATTGCGATGATATCCTCCCTTAATGGTGGGATTTCTTTACGAGCGAAGCGTAAACCGAATCCCCCGCGGCTATGTTCAAGTTAGCAGCGCGCTTAGATAAAACCTGGGAAACCTTATCGCGCATTGGCTACTAATTGGGGTGCATACTGCGAGTCTATATATTGCCCCTACATCTTAATTAAATCTTTGCACACCGACGTACGTATCTCGGCGTATCCAAATTGAATATTATTAACCAAACTTTACGAATGCACTTAATGATTTGTACATCGTGACTAGATTTCAAGAGAGTTTCAAACAATTGGAAACAAACTTGTAATTAAATAATTGATTATTATAGAAACCGTAAATCGTAATTAAGGAAATACGTTGATAAGGTGAATATTTAAGCTTCATTTAATTTCTTATTGTTCATCTGTAGAAGTAAAAATCTTCAGATATTTATTTTAAATTAGTTAACCAATCTCGATATAAAATTCCGTATTCTGTATCCACGGACAAAGCGCAATACTAAAGCTTCATGCAAATTTTCTTATTGTTTAAGTGCAAAAATAAAATCTCTCTTGGCTATATCTATTCTGGAGTAACTAATCATTTAGTTAATTGCGGGAAAGGGTTAATAAAATGGATAGATGCCGAGATGATACGAGTACTATCGCGACATCGAATGAATAAAGGAATATGTTCTTGCCGCCGGTACCGTTTAAGTTCCGTTTGTACCCATGGATTTTACACAGATGTTCGCGTTTAGTTAACACGACTCTTTAATCCTGCCGCTTTTCCTTGATACAATGACTATATCTCTGTATTCTATAAGATGGATTATAACTTTCAAGCGAAATTCCGTTATAAGGATAACTAAGTCGCGGGAAGATATCGACCAGTATTTTACGATTTTTCGTGATGAAAAATAAAATATGGAAAATAAAACATTATATGAAATATACATTTTATATATATATATATATATATATATATATGTGTATATTAATTTACATACGCTATATAGTTATATATAATATTATCATATTATTATATATCTATTATATATTATATATTGTATTATTAAAAGAAATGAAATTTTTATAACGCATATGATTAACAAATTTTTTAAGTTAAATCTTATATTATAGTTTGGAATCGATTGACTGTCACGTGGACATAATTTCATCCGTAATGAACATCGTATTCGACATTTTATGATCTTGCAAACAGCGAAAGAAATTTCAATTCGGAAATATACAACCGGAACTGTAGCCTCGTAGCTTAGGCCAGAAAGAACAACGCGTTCTCGTTTGTAGTTCCCACTTTGGTTTGCGCCGCGAGATAAAAAGCACATGAATTCTTTTGATCGAAGAAACGTCTGTTTCGCAACACAAACCACAGACGAGGTGCAAACCGTTTCCGACCGAAGAAACGTTAGAACGAGGAATACGTACGAATGAAGGAAAGGCGGACGAAATTTGCATTCGGACATCGAGCGGGTATGCACGAAGCGGATTATAATCGCATGAGAGAGATATATATATATATATACACGCGACATACTTACTGCACAACAGTGAAAGTACGTAGTCTATAAATTCACGGTCGTTTATAAATCTGCGAAATGTGGAAACGAAAAATACTGATAAGCAAACGATAGATGAACGTGGCGCGTGTGAATTTACGTGAGATTTACGTCAGATTCACACGCTACAAATGATAATGTTCCTTTTCCTGCATTCTTCCTAACCCGTTTCCCGTTATTGCATCCCGCGAAATTCCTCGCGGGTGCGACTGTACGCGCGTAAAGGAGTTTTTTTTCTCCTTCCTTTTTCTTGCTCGCCTACAGATGCGGAACACTAATACTACGTCTATTTTGTTTCGCGCGCTTTAATCGCGGGGCTGCCTTTTGTATTCATCCGATGCGATCGCAACGGAACGCAGGTAGACGTGTAATCAAATGCCCGTCCGCCTAGACGTGGCTGCGGATAACTGTTCCGCATTTCGGAGCGGACGCGGCCTTTACGGCCCGGCCGCGCTCCTCCGGTTTGATATGCGCGCCGGGGTATAAAGGCACCCCCCGCGGGATCTCTCTCTCTCTTTCTCTCTCTCTCTCTCTCTCTCTCTCTCTCTCTCTCGTGCGCGCACGTTAAAGAAATGTCCGCGTAACAATTCGGTAGCCCGAGCCATTCGAATGGGGGTCAATAGTGTAACCGTGACTCGACGCGTGCCGTTATATGCCGGCTCCTTACGTCAACCGCTACCGCTTTCGTCCACGAAAACCAGTCGGTTGCCTTTAAGAACCGGTCGTACGTATCGCATTCGACGCCCGTGACTAATGGCCAAAAGGGCACGAGCCTTCGGGCCTCTCCAACTGGACTGCCGGTTTTTTTTTTTTTTTTTTTTTTTCAATCGACCTCACATTCTATCGCGGACGCTGTTGCAGAATGGCTATTTTTGTCAACGGATAACCCCGACTCGGTGTATCGTGAAACTCGCTGATTGAATTTACGCATATACACGGGGATTTCGTAATATATTATGGCTGATGCAACTAAGTATGGCGTTAATGGTACGATTCGACGTGTGAGATGTAGTCTAAAGAAACCGGTTTAATTTATTAGATACTTCACCAAATATTTCTCACGCTACGCCAAGAATTTCTACTTAAAACCACAAGCCAATAGTATTTTAATGTCAAATATAAAGTTCAAATAAATATGTAAATTATATTTAATATTTAAAAGACCTGTTAGTTATTAACATATTTGTTAGAGGTCATGTTTAAATCATAATATTAATTAAGCTATCACATGCCGGGGAAAATAGATATGTAAAAATGTAGGTTTATGTCTATGTGCATTTTGAAATATATCGACCCGCCCTGAATTGCACAGCGTGATAATGAGGTAGGCGCTAATTATTTATTGCCGTCGTAATAATCGCACCACTTTAAATTTATATTACTCTCTTTTAAAAACCCGCTCGCGATTAGATAACGATTAGTAACAGGCTTGATAGAGTTCTTCGATATGGCGCTTAACAAAACGGAGACTCGTCATCGCCGACGGCGATTCGCATCGCGTAAATCACACGGCATTAAGAAAAGAAGTTGAAACGCGTGAGATGGGAACAAGACGAAAATATGAAATTTACATTGAATATGAGCATGAGCTCGCTCATATACCCGTCTGGTCCGTGCGGCGCCGACAAAAATTATTCCGACGCTGTTACCAACGGCACAAAGGCCGTTACAAGTTTAGTAACTTGTACCGCTTCGCGTGATGCATTTGCGAGGCACTTAAGTAACTCAGAAACACGTTTGGCGGCCTTATCGGAATCCCAGCCGAGCGTATTATTAATTAGCGGTCGCGACATTTTTAATATCGATCGATATTAACTTACGGTATTCAGATAATTCATTTGCCGAGACTACAATTTTCATATTTCTAAGAGAAGCTATTCATCCATTTGAGCCATTCTAAGAGAAGTCATTCTAAGAGAAGGAAAAATAATATGGCACTTTTTCACACATTTCTTTACTCGTACACCACTTTCAATAACCTGTCCGTCTCTACTTTGAATTTTAAGTATTGACTGTGGCATCTTGGCGTTAGATGATTAATGGAGAAACGAGAGGAAGTGCGATATTGTACGTAACGGCGCGCGCATCAATTGTAATGAAGTTGCGCAGAGAATAAATCCGACAGGACGGACCGTAACAGTGCACGGTACGGCGGATGCAACTTTGAATTTCTAATATCCCTGCAACTAACGCGAGTGTGCGTAACCAGAGAGCGGCAGGTACGAAAAGAATAAACGGGATATATATATATATATATATATATATATATATATATATACGCGCGCATAATTTGTTTTTCGATGCCCAACGAGTCGAGAGCGGAGGGCGTGGGCGTGGGCGATCTCGGAACGGGCCTCGAAGCGACACGCCGCGACATAGACGATATTGGCTGGCTGCTGCCGATGAGCTGCCGCACCGCGGCTACGGTTGCGGTTGCACAGCGCCGAGGTCTCCTCGGTGGAACGAGCCGTCGTCGCCACCGCCACCGCCACCGCCACCGCTACCGCTACCGATCGACCGAGCGCAGCGATCGGCCAGGAAACGCTCGTCGAGAAATTGATTTGTCATTACTCCGCCTAGGAAGCAAAGCGGTTACGCACTGCGAATGTTGCGCCCCGCGTATTTATACGCGTTGCAGGAGCGCGCTCAGGAGTGCACCGCTGAGGGATTTTTGAAAGCCGTGTCCTCGGGACATATATGCGTTACGCACCGTGCGTGCAGAGAGTGGGTGGGAGAGAGATGGAAGAAGAAAATGCATATATATATATATATGTCGCGTGCACGGGGGCACGGTCGGTTCTTCCACCTACCATCACACGGGACAGGCAGTGCGCCTACGAAGCATGTGATAAATCGAATGCCATTGAAGCTTGATGCGGGGAACGGAATAAGAATGTACCACGGAGGCTTAGATTATCCTCGGAGATTCCTTTCAGAGAGGTAGGACTCTCTCGCGCGCGCTCCCAGGAAAACGCACTTCGGGAAGCGAAGTTTCACCGGGATTATCGCGCGCGCGCGCGCGCGCGCGAGAAGGGTTCATTATACTCTAACACGCTCGCTACTTCGCCCGCACGTACTCGGCGAGAGCCTCGCGTAAATCCCTGCACCATCTCGCATTCATCGCGTGCGTGTCACCGAGAGGACGAAGGGGAATTTATTTAGTGTTATATCCCGGCATGAAGCTCTCTCTCTCTCTCTCTCTCTTTCTCTCCGCGATGACAATGCGCGAGACGGTGAAACGCGACGCGACGCGCCGCGTAGGAAGCAGATATTAAAGTAAAAACACGCCACAGATAGAATTGATAGACAACGCTAGGAATTAAGTCTTCCGTCCTGGGAACGGGTCCTGCCATGCGGTCTTGTTCTTGCTCGAGGGGTGACACACGCTTCAGCCACGCTTGGTGGGAAATTTTATTAAAGCGGCTTTCATAACTTGTGTGCGTCGCGCGCGTGTGACATCTCCTCTGATGAGGAAAGGCATGAAGTCGTTATTCGCGCTTGTAGACCCCTAGCTTCTAAACCGGAAGTTTCAAACGCGCGTTGGCCTTTGCGATTAAAGGTTCAACGCGAAGACATTAATCCTCCTTGATTCCTAACGAGCCTAGTAGTCGGAGGAAATAAGGGACAGCTTTCTTCAAAGCTCTCCGCCACGGTATAGATGCCGATAAGCGCCGCTAGAATATCGCGCATAACTTCGTAATGAAGCATCGGCGGCGGGCGGTCGCGCCAAGGAAAAATGTTCGCGCCGCGAATGGCGCGCCGTTAATGGACGTATTTATTCTATTTTCATCCTAAACACGCCACTATGGGACGCGACGTGCGTTCTTGATGCTCAGATAAATCTGACGACATGTCGGAGATAAGATCTCCGACGCGAGGGCGCGAGGGGTGTCGGGGAAGCTATGTGAATTTTTGCCCGACGCGTCTCGGACGCGCGCGTGTTCCCTCTCCCTTCCCTCCCCCCCCCCCATCTTCCCTTCTACCTCCGGTAAAGCTTATCACCGAGGACACCGTGTTTGCTGGCACCGGAACTGATGAGGTCTTTAGCTGCCGCTCTCGGTTGATGGATGGAGGGGTTTATGTTGCGCCTGTAAACCTTCCCTTTCATAAAGATCCATAAGCAGGATTACAAACAGACTCAATTAGGCCGCAACACCTCGCGAGACAGAGCGAGGCGCGAGAAAGCCCGTAAGCGATTACTTTCTTTACGGCGCGGCGCGCCGGAATATCGCTTTTTGTTCAGAAGTGACGGAAGCCGAAGAAAGAAGAGAGGATGGAACAAGAGAAAAAGAGTGAAAGAGAGAGAGAGAGAGAGAGAGAGAGAGAGAGAGAGAGAGAGAGAGAGAGGGGGGGGAGAGTCGAACGAGAACGAAAGATAGAAGGGAAAGGAACGAGGGAAGCTTTTTGTTCCGATGTCTCGTTGCAGCGAGAATTAAACGAGGGGTAAAAGAGGATAGAGAGGTCGACGGAAAGTCGACTGAAAATGGACGATCACGACTTGCATTTATAAGCTGCAACGTAACACGGCCATTAATCGCTTTTCACCTGTCGTAAAGTTACTGGCTACCGGCGAGGTAATTTATCGAGAACGCCAGTAAACGTGTAATTACTCATAAACAGCGCAGCTTTGTGACGAGCTACGAGAAGGCGAGGTGCGCCGCGCGCTCACGGCATAAGCACGTGAACGTTCGCACGTTTGACAGGCGTCAAAAACCTATCTGGACGTGTGCGAACCGAAACCGTTTGAGTGGACCGGTCAATCGATAGCGAGCAGGAATTACTTTACAAGAGCGTTACACACACACACACACAGAGAGAGAGAGAGAGAGAGAGAGAGAGAGAGAGGCCCACGCGAATCTTGCGTCTAGTTGGCTCATCGACGGCGCGATGAAAATACGTGGGAGCGAATGAGAGCTACTTCACGTTAAAACATCCAGGGCTTATGGCCTATCTAAAGGAACCACTATACCCATGGTGCGTTTATACACAAGTGGATGGAACGCTTCTTTTTACGGAGCGATGAAAACCTGACGTGGCGCGCAACTTGCTCTCCTCGCGTCAATGCCATCAGAATCTTAGAATGTGTAGATAACGATCTCGATTTTATCATTGATTTAACACTCAGTTAGTATTCATTTCAAAGGGTCTATATAAAATCTGTATCTATTTTAATCAATCTCTGTGACGTATAAAGAGCTGTTTTTCTCGTGTTTTCGCATTGCGTTTTGTATACCTGAGAACTTTGCGCGTAAACATTCTACCAGCACTGGTACGCATTCAAAAAAAAAAAAAAATAAAAAAAAAAAACAGACAGGGGGAAAAAGAGAGGGAGAGAGAAAACGGATGCGCTACCCTTTGCAAGCGCTCGTGAACTCTCTAATACCGCAAACTTCCTGATTTCGTGGCTTTGACCAATTACATACACGTAAAACACGCTGTGCACCTTCGCTGCGCAAATACGACCATTCAGCATGCTACGTCAAAAACGTTCGTACAAAAAAAAAAAAAAACGGAAATCGAGTTGGGACACTGCGACAAATCAATATTGCGTTCGAACGTCACAATGGGAGCGACAAGTACACAATGTCTGACGGTTCACTCTGCATCAGCAAACTGATGAAACGGGGAGATTGACAGTTAGATGAAATTTAATGATTCTATAAACACTGACCTTTTGAAAAGCCTTGGTAACAAATGCAGTTTTCCGAAAGTAATTATCGAGTATATGTATTCCGCGTAAACAGGTGCGACGGGGGGGACAACAATGCACTTTTAAAAGAGAAAGGCGAATAGATCTTTTTGTAGATTTCGGCTGTTCGTCATAATAAACGGACACGGTAACTAATGCATATAGTTGAACCTGCATGACGAGTTACTTCACGTCCTTATAACTAGCAAATGCATGTAGATATAAATTACTGATTAAATCAAAATGATAATAATGTAATTACGTAAAGGGTAAGTGTTTTGAAGTGTTTTATTTCTCTGTTTGATTTATTTAAAAAAATTGGAATAGCGTTAGACAGATATCTGATCTAGATATCTAAGAGGATGACTAAGTGTATGTATCTCTGGACTGGTATCAACTAGTTCCCAGAGCTATCAGAAAATATAAACATCTCGCAAACTGGTATGCTTAAATATAGATACCACTTATGATACTGATAACTGATAAGCGATCATTGGAGTGTGTTAATGACGCGGCGCTATACGCACCCCCTGACATCTCGTCGCGTCTATCATCCCTCCAGTAGTTAATCGCTGTATCTATCCTGCTGTTTGACAACCGAGTGGCAGGGGTGAATATAGCGTCCATCAGCAATTTAATACCCCGTTTGGGTTATTCGAAATAGATACTGTGCGTTTATACAAGCTCTTAAATTCCGCTTTATTGTCAGTTACATATATGCGCATCCGATAAGGCTCATTACGTGATTTCTATAAAGTGCAAAATATGCGAAAATTGTATTTCAGTCGATAATCCAACTACTTGACTCGAATCTACTGTAATAATTCGCCGATAATGCAAACCCTGTTGACAATTTTAATTCTATACCTATCCTTTTGATGTTTTTTTTGTACGTTGACTTTTTTTTTTTATAAAAAAAGAAATTATTAATTCTATTGTATAGTTTATAAATTCTTTTTAATAAAAGTAAAACGATATTATTTTTGACGATTTGACAACAATATTCGTTATGCTATTGTGTATTATTTGCATAATAAAATTGACGGTAACCAAAAACAAGAACGCATAAACCGATAACATTTTATGCA